>NC_142441.1:143866666-144169696 GCF_059453495.1 Arachis ipaensis | reverse complement strand
TTGGTTTGGTAAAATTATATATTTTTTTCTAAATTAGTTTATAAAAACTAACTTTTAAAGGATAGTTTTTTAAAAATTGTAACATTTATGTTTGGTAAAAATAAATTTTATAATTTAAAAATATTATAATAAACATTAATGCAAGAACTAAATTTATATATTAATTAATATATGAGATTATATTAAATTTTTAATTTTGATAAACATAACCCATTTTTGAAAAGCTCCACTTAAAGTGTTTTCAAAAGTATTTTTATTTTTTAAAGGTTTAATTACTCTGTCAGTTGTTATAGTTTTTCTAAATTTTTAATTAGATCTCTATATTTTTTTTGTTTTTTATTGAGTCTTTATACCATATCAGATTTTGTAATTAAGTCTCTATCGTAAAAAAAACGTTGGAATTAACGGATATTTCATTAAATAAAATGCCTAACACTTGACTGAATATTCTGTTAATTCCAACGTTTTTATCATGGTAGAAACTTAGTTGCAAAATCTGATATGATATAGAAATTCAATTAAAAAGAAAAAATATAAGAACTTAATTAAAAATTTAGTAAAACTATAAAGACTAATAAAGTAATTAAACCTTTTTTTAAAAATTACAAATACGCACATAATCTTTTTTACTTACCATATGTAAAATGAGGAAATTGTACTCATGTTTGACATGCCATAAACTAATCTGTCGCAGATTTTAGCTATATTTAAGGGGTTTGCCACTGATCCATGAGTTACTTCATACACAAAGCAAAATTTAAATCTTCAACATTTACTTAAATAAACGAATAAGCTGATCACTCAACCAACCAAGTTAATTTCCTAACACATTTCTAATACATAGGTTATAAGACCTTAGTAAATTCCATTGTAACTGAAATAACATTTACTTTTCAATAAAGTCAAGAGACATTTGAAAACGAACAAAGAGAGGTTATTCACATGCAATACATAATAACACAAAATAAATAAATGAAGAAAACTCACGTAATTTTTTTTTGTAAAAGTTGGAAAAAAAACTTGTGTTAGATTTTATTTAAAAAGCTTGTGGGATTTCATACCTGTGCAGCTGCTGGCTGTGCTTTTGTCTTCTTTCAATTTTCTTTTGCTTTTTATTTTCTCAACTAGTAATAACTCCTATTTATATAAATTTATACATAAAAAATATATAATTTATATTTATATTTATTAAGATTTGAACACATGACTTAATAAAATTTATATTTATATTTATCAAAATTTAATTAATAAAATGTATTTATTAAAAAAATTTCATGGTTATGCTAACTAGTCAAAATTACTAAAAACGGTTAATTCCAAAAATTTCTGATATATATATATATATAAAGAAAAGAGAAAGATAACAGAGAACAGAAAAAGCTAAAAAAAAGGATTTTTTTTTTCTATTTTAAATAAAACAAATCCACAAATATGGAATAGACAAAGGAGAAAGAAATTAAGAAAGAAAAAGTGAGGTGTTGAAAGTACCAAATGGTTAGGTGAATGCAGTAAATGAATATATATATATATATATATATATATATATATATATATATATATATCCAGTACTAGTTCTAATTTTATAATGCAATAATGTATTATATAATTTTGATTTTGTACTAAATGTCTTATTATTTTACCTATTCGAACATTCTCATGTTAGAATAAAAAAATATTTTTAAAATAAATATTTTACACATAAGTATATTATTTTATTATATTTAATTCAATTCTAATTAAATTTTGATTAAACTTTTAAATTTTTAATTCTATAAATTTGGTTTTTAGTAGCTTGACAGAAAGGGGGAAGGAGAAGAACATATTAGAGTTTTTTGTGGTTGTGTAAATCAATAATAACATAATCTATATCTATATTATATAAAATAAGAATCTAAAAAAGTGTTTGTATATAAGCTTTTCTAAATATTCTTCAAAAACATATTTTTTTATTGTTTTAAAGTTTTTTCCATTTAAATACTATTAGTGCCTATTTAAGTTTTTTAAAAATATTAAGAATCTTAATTTATTTTTTAAAAATAAAATATATATTAAAATTTTTTATTCTATTAGATATTAAGAGAATAATTAAGACGATGAATTAGTATTATGAAGAAAATCCCACCACTTTTATTAAAATCTAGTGTGATTGCGTGGTCTGGTCTAGTCCTTCGTCTCATTATAAGTAATTATGATTCTTCTGGTTCGTGACAGCACTTAATCAGCCAAAAAAAAAATGAGCAATTCCACACTATTTGATGAAATCTCACACCATTAAAAACATTAATAATAACTAATTAATAGTTACAAATCACAAAACTTACTGCTCCTTAGTACTCCCTTTATTTATGACTTCCAATGATTTTACTCTTAAAGTTTTTAGCGATTTCAACGACATCGATGGGTGAGAGGGGCAGCCACAACATGATGGAGTGGCAGCAATGGAATGAGATAACAATGGGGTGAGAGGGAGAGCTATAACCCCTAAAAAATTTTATAGAAATTAAGTAGTATTTCTTCATGTGATATGATCAATCCAATTGATTACAGTTTTATTAACTCAGTCATACTATGTTCAAGTCCCGCTTTGGCTAGGTTAGGATACTTTTTGTCGATCTGGTTTGATATATGAACTATTTAGTATCTACACAATTGAACGATGATGATCACTCTGAAATTAAGCGAACCAGACGCATTTTAGCTCTAAGGAATGGATAATAAAGCCAGTTGGCTATTCAGCTTCTTGTTAAATATACCGATTTTCATAAAATATATTTCACAGATATAACTAAATTATATTTTATACATTAAATTAATTAATTTTGATATAAGTGATTCGATCAATGAACAATCATTTGAACCATTAACCTATTAACTCAGTATCGTGATCAAGTTGATTGTCGGATAGGTTTTAATCTATGGATTAACCGGTAGTGATAGAAAATAAGAATGACAATGAAGCAGGACAGAGCATATATTTCATACCCACCTTGATGAATATTAACTATTTTTCATATTATCCCACAAGTATTTTATTTATCGTCCCAAATGTATACCCACGCGTCTTTTAATAGACCCATATCTATTCTGTTTCAAATGAGAGAATTTTTTTAAAAAAAAAATATCATCCTTCATGAATGAAATATAATCTATGACCTATAAAAAAATATAAAGTACTAAAATGTGAATTCTTCACACAAATAAAACGACCAAAAGAGATACCATCTTTGTCACTATTTCCGGTTATTATTCTTTTTCTATTGCCTTTGAGAGTTAGGCTCAGTTTAGGTAAATAGTTTAATTAAACTCTTTTTGATAAAATAATTTAAACAATAAATAGTTATACAAAAAGTAATTTATAAATAAGTTATTTTGTGTTTAAATTTTTAGTTCTAAATGTACTTATTTTATAGGAATGTGATAAAAAAAATATTAGTATTATGAGAGAAGTCATTTTTTTAACTTCTTTATAAGTTCTTAAATAGTTTTTTAAAAAGTTACAATTTGATTTTAAAAGTTGTATCAGACATTAATATTACTACTTTTCATAAGTTAAAAACTCAAAAACATTTCTTTTAAAACTTTTCAAATAGGTTCTTAGATTCATTTGAATTTTATAAAGACTCTACTTATAATAGATTGTATTTGAAACAAGGTTCTTCATTTTGTTCATAAATCCTTGTTAAGAATTAATATCACGGGAATTTTTTGTTTGGCAATAAACCATCGTTTAAAATCACGATTTATATGTATTTTTAAGTGTTTAATTTTGATGCATTATTAATCAATTTGGATCGATTTAATGGTTAGTTTAATAGTTCAGTAAATTTTGGAGGTTCGAATACCGTCTTTTGTATACAGATTGGCTAGTAAAAAATTTTTAAATAGATCTTCGATTCGCGACGAATTAGTCATTTACTTAACGGGATAGAAAATATTGTGAAAAAAATTAAAAAAATTTATGTCCTTAAATGGATATTAATTATCCAATCCATGACGGATTAATCCTTAATCTAATGAATTAAAAAATACTATAAAAAAAATAAAAAAAAATTTATGCATTATTATTGTAAAAAATTTTACACAGACAACATAGTTATTCAATCAGATTTATATATTTAGGTAGATTTTGAAGTAACAAGTTAAAATTTTTTTTCTAATATGATAATGCACAATTGATTGTTTGTATAAAATTTTTTATATTAATAATACATAAAAACTAAACAATTTTTTTAATTTGTAATTTTAAACCACGATTTACATAAAAACAAAATAGAATAGGAAATGATCCAATTTCGTTTAGGACAATTATACTTTGTAAGTTAAAAAATCCTAATGCTCACGTACATTTTGAGGTTAATATGAATAATATATTATGAATATATAATAATTGGAAATCTTAGTTTAATTTATTTTTATAATTATTTTTTTAATACTTAATAAATGACGATTTAAATAAATATATTATTTTTCAAAAATTTAGAATTTAAATCTTTTTATTTAAACGTTAGGAAAATAATAAAAAAATAGTTAACAAAAACTTTAATATTTTTCATGTATATTATAAATTTCTCATTTCTTAGACACGTGGCACATTTGGCTGCAATAAATTTCAACTTGAAGTGATGGGACAGGCGGACGGAGCAGTTAGCTCTCCCTTTTGTCATTTATGATTTATGAAGAAATTAATTTGTAGATTAAGACTTAACACTTTGTTTGGATATAGAAAAAAAAAATAAAAAAAATAAAAAAATAAAATTATTTATATATTATTTGAATAAAAATAAATAAATAAAAAATAAAAATTTTTTTTGTTTAAATAAAAAAAATTATAATAATATAAAATTATATTAATATTTTTAAGTATTTTGTTTTTTTATTAATCAAAAAATAAATTTAAAATTTTACTAATTTTTATCTATTTTTCTTTTATTTTTTTTTCATTTATAAAAAAAAATTCATAAAAATCATATAATTTTTTTTTCAACCCAAATTTCACTCTCCATCTAAACAAAAAAAAGTTCACTTTTTCACTTTTCCTTTTTTTTTTTCCCTATTTTTTATAAATCCAAACAAGTCCTAAGAGTTGATTACGTTATTACAATGATGTAGATAAACGTTCGAGGGCAAAAAACTAGAATAAGCCAAGGCAAGAAATGTGTAACCTAAATACGCCAAAGTGAAAATCGTTTTAGCAATAAGCCAAACGTGAATTTTATGTAATTCGAACCAGGGTAGTTCGAATTACAAACCTTAGTAATTCGAACCAGGGTGGTTCGAATTAGGTGAAGACTTGCTTTGTGTGTAATTCGAACCAATGTGGTTCGAATTACTAACCCAACTAATTCGAACTCATCTAGTTCGAACTATAGCCAATTGTGCAACGTATGTAATTCGAACCAGGCTGGTTCGAATTACCCTTGGCATGGTCCTTCATAAATCGAACCAAGCTGGTTCGAATTAGTGGTGATTCGGCTATATAAGGAGTTCGAATCACCCTCATTCGAACTATTATTCCTTCCCCCTACCCAACGAAATCTCAGAGAAAACGACCCAGATTCTCTCCGAGGAAGACCTGAACGGAATACTCTGCTGATGGGGGACGATCCGGCACGGTTATATCGCTTGGACGGAGTCGCTCATATAGCCGGGGTCATCAACGACGAGGTTAGTACGGAAATATTTTTGATTATAGCGGTTTTTGTGACTTAGTATTTTTGCATGTGGGTTAGATGGTGGTATATGTTAGTGGTTTATGTAGGTGGTTTATGTTAGTAGTTTAAGTTAGCGGTTTAAGTTAGTGGTTTATGTTAGTGGTTTAGGTTGGTGGTTTAGGGTAGTGGTTTATGTTAGTGGTTTAAGTTAGTGGTTTAAGTTAGTGGTTTTTGTTAGTGGTTTATTTTGGTGGTTTATGTTACCGGTTTTTGTGAGTGGTTTATGCAAGCGGTTTATTTGAGTGGTTTATGGTAGGTGGTTTTCGTTAGTGGTTTTATGTTGGTGATTTGTTTGACTTGTTTGATTGTAGTTGTTTTACGCTAGATGTTCTATGTAAACCGGTTTAGTTAAGGTTTTTCTTGTTAGTGGATCTCGTTAAGCCGGTTTATGTTAACGGCTTAGTTGTGCGGTATATGGGTTTTTTTCCAGTTGCTTATCTTTCATGTAATGTTATGCGGGTTTATTTAGCAGAATGGTTTGTTGATGATTTATCGCGTTGCTTACAGTTGTGGTTGGTTTTTAAGCTGGTTTTAACTATGCGGTTCATTACTACTCGCAGCTCCAGCGATGCATTAGGAGCATGCGGCGGCAGCAGGGCATGCGACTTGATGATAGATACGTTCCGTACTTGCAGATGGCAGGTCTATACCATCTTGCAAGGTTGAACGACCGATGGTTCCGGCTAGACGAGGCCCTTGTCAGTGCATTCGTGGAGCGATGGCGTCCCGAGACGCACACGTTTCATATGCCGTTCGGAGAGTGCACTATCACACTCCAGGACGTGGCATACCAGCTGGGTTTGCCAGTGGACGGCCATTACGTGAGCGGGTGCCTGTCAGAGTTCCATATATACATCGAGGGTGGCCGTCCAGCCTGGGTCTGGTTCCAGGAGTTGCTCGGAGTTATACCTCCTCCTAGTCAGGTTCAGAAGTACGCCGTGAACTGCAGCTGGTTTCAGGAGACTTTTGGCGAGTGCCCGGAGGATGCATATGAGGAGACTGTGCGCCGATATGCCCGTGCGTACATCATGATGTTGTTGGGCACACAGCTGTTCGCGGACAAGTCCGGGAACCGGATTCACATCAGATGGCTTCCGTACGTAGCGAGGCTGGAGGAGCTGGGTACCTACAGCTGGGGTTCTGCAGCACTGGCTTGGTTGTACCGTTGCATGTGCCGAGTCGCGAACAGACATGTCGTCAAGTTAGCCGGCCCGCTTCAGATACTTCAGTCTTGGATCTTTTGGCGCTTTCCTCGGTTTAGGCCTGCAGGATATGAGACGTTCAGCTGGCCGTTGGCCTCGAGGTACTAGAAACGGCCTTATCTGTTTCAATTTTACACACATCACTACATTTCATTAATAGTCTATTGCATACTCTAAACACATATTTCAGTTGATGTAACACATGTGTATCTTGCAGATGGTCAGGTTACAACCCTTCCGGGAGCGAGAAGGGTCCTAGAGTGGCGATGTGGAGGCTCAGGATAGACCGGTTACAGGACAGGGAGGTGAGTATGCAAGTTAACAAGTGTCCTTTTATACTCAAGCTTTTCTATTTGGTTCCAACAGTTTCCCTGACAAGAATGGCTTCCTTGTGTTGTGCAGTTCATATGGATGCCGTACAGTAGCCCCGACGTACTTCAGGTTTTGCATCCGGAGGTTTTGGAGCCTCGGCATATGGCGTTGTGGCGCTCTGTGACCGCGCTGATCTACTTTGCTATCATAGAGTGGCATCAGATAGATCGTGTTCTTCCGCAGTTTGGAGGGGTTCAGCCCCCTCCGCTTCCCACCCTGAACATCGACTTTCTGATGTCCAAGGACGGTAGAGGTGGCGATCGGTGGTTCCCGTCTTATTTGGAGAAGTGGCATCTCTACTGGGACTCTCGTCAGGAGAGTGTGCTGAGGTTCGACGTTGTTGCCGACCCCGGACCGTCGCATGAGTTCCTTGATTGGTGGAGTCAGCATGGGAAGAGGTTCTTGTCTCCGGACACGCAGCTAGGGAATCCTAGATCAGTTCCGGTTCCAATTGAGGCGTCACAGCGAGGTCCAGGGCGAGTTCCTGACATGGAACGTTCTGAGGACGTGCCGGACAGGCGTAGGGTTGAGAGGAGGATGGGTGTGGGGACACGGCGGAGCCAGCATGAGTTTAGGTGGCCTGATCATGGTATGGACGATGATCACGACGCCGGTCCAGTTAGAAGCGGACGACGAGCCCAGGGAGGTAGGGCGAGGGGGCATGCTGACCGTGGGGACGACTTCGATCATCAGCATGGGCCCATTGGCGGGGGTGGTTCAGGGGCTGTTGCAGCTGCGGGTACTAGTACACACGATGGCGGTCATGGGGGTGAGTGGTATGGTACAGGGATGGGTGACGGGGCTGACACGGGTGACGCTGGACTTGGATCGGGCCCTCTTGGACATTACTTCGTTGGTGTGCCAGCCGATGACCAGCCTGAGCAGGGGGGTACACCTTGTGTTATCCCGGGATCACAGTGGTCAGACTTTCTTGGGTCCGAGACGCTTGTTGGGGACTTCGGGAGTCCACGCTTCCTAGAGGAGATCAGCGCCATCATGCAGGGGGACGTCACTCCCCGCATTGGTGGCCAGAGCTCAGGCACACAGGCCCCGTTAGATGTTGATCTGAACGAGCCTCCATCGTCATCCGGTGGTCAGCAGTTCTGTCTCGGAGGTACCCCTCCATCCGCCTTCACCGCTGCATCACAGTCTGTCGCAGGGGTGGCTGCGGCACCCCTGCATGTTGCGCCACCTGCACAGCCTGCCCCGTAGGAGGATGGGGATGACATCGAGGATGAGGAGCCGTTTATCCGCCGAGGTCAGAGGGCACGGGTAGCCCGTCGCTGTGATACTGGATCGCATCTGTTTAGATGATGCACGTTTCATGTATTTTTTTCCTATGGTTCAATCATGTATGATAATGATATGTACTTTCCTTGTTATGTTGTAGTCTATTTACCTATGTTATTTGTTGTTTGTGCTGTGGGACATTGACTACTTATAATCATCAAATCATGAAACAGTTTAGTGTTTACCTTTGCATATTAAAATTTGCATCGACGGAACTTGTAGCAGTATTCATAATGGAAGACAACATATTCATTACTACTCACAACAATCAAAGTACAATGTGTAAAGATCAAACAGTTACATAAGTGCTAAGACATTGCATCTAACAGGAAAACTAAAATGTAAATAAAACTAACACAAACTACATGCCCACTAATGGCGTCCTGCCTGAGACGATCCTTCAACCTGTGGGCAACAACGTCGTGTGTGTCCGGGTTGGCGACATAGGCCGCACCTCTTTGGCCGATTCGGATCTGCCTCGTCCATATTCGTCCGTATCCTGGTGGATCTAGGACGACCCTCTCTCGCACGCCTCCTGTCAGGGTCCGGAATCACCGTGGGCCCGTCGTAAGGTGGCCAGAAGCCCTCCGGGATCGGAGGTGTGAATCCCATCCGATACACACTGAACACCGAGCTAATCTGATAGACGCTGTGAACGTAAGAGGTCCAGGTGAGCCGTGAGTAGGCACAGCATGCAAGTGCGTGCTGACACGGGAAATGAAGCACCTGGAAGTACCCGCAGTCACATGTCTGCGATGCAAGCGATACTCTGTAGGTACCCAACGAGAAAGAACCAGTCGGAGTGGTCTCTGCTACGGTGAACTCGGAGTTATCCCGGCCATACAACGTCACCGTGAAGCACCTGGCCGTCTTCAAGTTGGCCTCAATCGCCTTCACCAAATGCTGACTGAATTGTTGACCGGTTCCCATCTGCGCCTCAGCCTCTCTCCCCTTGCGAACAAAGAGTTCCGCAAGCCTACAATATGTTGCCTTCACCAGGGATGCTACAGGGAGATTTCTGACCCCCTTGAGGATTGAATTCACACACTCGGAGATGTTCGTCGTCATGTGACCGAATCTCCGACCCTCATCACGATGCTGAGTCCACATGGAGTAGTCAATCCGGTTCGCCCAGTCACACATCGCCGGGTCTTCAAACTGAAGAATATCAAACCAGTAATCAAATTCAACCTCGGTCTTCGCATACGCCGCATTGACTAGTAGCCTCCTAGCATCTTTGCCCTTGAAGGTAAGGGAAAAATTAGCCGCTACGTGTCGTATGCAGAATGCACGGTACGCAGATGGCGGTAACCAACCTCCGTCAGGGGCCTCAAGCGCAGCCTTGATGCCGTTGTGCCTATCCGATATAACCAGCAGACCGGGCTGCGGGGTCACGTGCTCTCGAAGGTGCGAGAGAAAGAATGTCCAGGACTCTGCATTCTCACCCTCCACCAGGGCGAATGCGACTGGTAGAATGTTGGAGTTCCCGTCCTGTGCAATCGCGATGAGCAACGTTCCCCCATACTTCCCATACAGATGTGTGCCGTCAATGCTGACTAGCGGCTTGCAATGACGGAATGCCTCGATGCACGGAGGGAAAGTCCAGAAAAGTCTGTGGAAATACGCTTGAGACTCGTCCACCTGTCCTCCAACTCGAACCGGGCTCGTTCTGAGGACCGCAACACTTCCAGGCATCGTCAGCTGGACACCCAACACCCACCTAGGGATGTCGTTGTATGACTCATCCCAGTCACCGTAGATGAGGGCAATAGCCTTCTGCTTTGCCATCCATACCCTCCTGTAAGTCGGCCTAAAACCAAAGTGCGCTGCCGTGGCGTTTAGGAGGACCTTTATGCTCACGGATGCGTCAGCCCTAACCATTGGCATAATGAACGACGAAATCACATGATAATCCAAACTTCTGTGGTCGCTAGAGATGGATGTGGCCAGGCAAGTGTGAGGTCCGTTGTACCGTTTGACCTCCCAAAGACCCTTGCGCTTCTGGAGACTCAGTCGAATCAACCATGTGCACCCATTTCCAAACTCGGAACACTTGCCCACATACCTGCGGTGATCGGACTCCAGCACCTTGTACTGTACCCCTCGCCGGATGCTGTAACTCTTCACACTTAGCAGGGCCTCGTCTTTATCCTGGAATTGCTGACCAACCTGGAACTCTGTCAGACCAGCAGTCCCTTCCGCATCTCTAGCTCCGAATCCAACAGCGTTCCCTAAAACCCCCTCATGCCTCATGGCGTCCAAGTCCAATGAGGAAAAATGTGGTGGATACTGCTGTGTGCCAGAGCTAGAACCACCGCTCGCCAATGCAGGACCAGTCGCTCCAACCTCGTCGCCGCTGTCATCCTCAATCGTATCCGGCTCGACGTCGTCCTCATCTGCATCACCCAAGACTCCATCTCCGACGCCAACCGGTGGAACGCCCTCTAAAGCGTTCAGCATAATATCAAAGGATCCTGCCTCGTCGCCTACCCCGTCATTCAGATCAACAGCAAAAGACGGGGAGGCGACAAGTTGGACCGCTGGCTCGTACACTGGGACGGAGGAAGAAGCCACGGCAGCCCTGGAACTGGAGCCAGCTGCCGTGGCTACATTGGTGGTATTCCGGTTGGAACCCCCTGAGCTGGATACCACATCAATCAGCTTTGCGAGCAACTCTGGTGTCCTCACCTCCGGAAACTGCCTCCGACAAAGAAACATGACTTGCAGGTCCTCATCACTACCAATCGTCAGACAATCATACTTCACCGTATCGTGCAGGATCGTGACTGGAATGCGATAGAAAAATTTCTTAACCCGCTTCGCACCTTCCAGGCCAAGTTTCATCAGCACAGATCTAACAAGGTCATCATAGCTTGTCGTTGGATTCACGACAATACAGAGAGGATCCTTATCTGTGAACTTCACTCCGGAACGAGTTTTCCTCTTAATGGATCCTCTGTGGTGAACCAGAACAACAAAACTCTCCTCACAAGCCATCTTACTGGTCTAATGAGACCAACTCACGCTTAGAACGGTTATATAGAGGTCGATCTCCCACTAATTCGAACCGGTCCGGTTCGAATTATGGTTTGTGTAATTCGAACCAGCACGGTTCGAATTACTCAGGCCGGATCTCTCTCTATAATTCGAACCTCCCTGGTTCGATTTATGAAGAAATTTTTGGTGGGAGTTCGAACCACATTGGTTCGAATTACATGCAAAGCTACTCTCCTACTAATTCGAACCACCCTGGTTCGAATTACTAACGTTTGTAGTTCGAACCAACCTGGTTCGAATTACATAAAAATAGCTTCTGGTTTCAGTTTGACGTATTTACGTTACACATTTCCAACGTTGGCTTATTAGGGTTTTTTGCCCAACGTTCGATGTAAGCTATGGGTCGGTGGGTCCCCACCAAGCCTTCTCGTCCTGTCCCACTTTAGGACTTTTTTAAGTATTTGTATTTTATAAGATATTTTTAAATGTTAATTTATAAATATTTCAATAAATCAGTGCATTAATATATCTTAATTTTAATTTAATAAAAATCAATAAAAAAATAAATTTTATTTGAACTGAAATAAAATATTAAAATTAAAATTAATGAGTAAAAATTTAAATTTTATCTTTTAGTTTAAATTCAAAAAATAAATGTATTTTTGTAAATTTATGAATTTAAATGAAACAATGACTATTTAAAATTTTTAAATTTTTTAGGAATTATTTTAAATCTTTTAAATGTTTTAGAAATTACTTTGTATTTTATTTTAGAGACTAATTTGTCGAACTCGCCCATGCAAATACTTATCGACCTATGAAGCATGGATATTTTGCTGAGTTGTTGTGTTCGCGTGTCGGACACATTTTGGATATGACACTCACCGACACTCGTCCAACACGTCTGTTGTGTCCAAACCGTGTCTTAATAAAAAATAAAAAATTCTTCATCGGACACGTTTAAACACACATAAATACCATCACATGTCAACGTGTTCAATCTTATTCTTAACATATATTTTTGAAATAAATTTAGATATAGTATATATTATTATTATTTAATAAAACAAAAAATATTTTAAATCCTTGATATAATTAAAATAAGATATTAAAAATAATTAAAAAATTAATTTATATTTTAGTATCAATAAAATATCAAAATACCATTATGATTTATCTAAAAAATACTTTATATTTTATATATATATATGCGTGTTCCCGTGTCTTATAAAATTTTAAAATTCGCATGTCGGTGTGTCCCATGTCGTGTCGTGTCCTGTGTCGGTGTCAGTGTTTGTACATCATAGTTATCGATTAATTACGTATGCAAGTTAACGTTTTATATCAATAGTGATATGCATATCAAAGTAAAAAAAATTGTTGTCGAATAAAAATAAATGTTAATACTATTTTATATATTTAAAATTTAAAAAATAAATTTTAAATATTAAAAATCTCATAAAAATTTAAGTAATTACTCTATTTTTTATTTTTATTTTACATTTAAATTAATACTAATCAATTCACTTCTTTTCCGCTCTAAAAATATTAGTCCTTAACATTCTTCCTCTGGTCTAATAAATTATACTGGTAACATAACCTCACAAAATCTTCATCACCATCCTATGTTAACATCTACATGATCTAATAACCCAATCACATTAACTAAAAAATCAAATAAATTTAATTTATGAAACATAAATTTTACTAAATCAAAAAGATTATTGCACTAACCTTTTTGTTGATGAATCTCGCCGTATAAGCAAAATGTCATTTGTGCATCCTAATTAACTTCCTGAAAGGCTGACACCCATATTTGGATCCCAAATGTAAAAATCCAATCCCTTAAATTTGTGTATCCCTACCTCACATCTTGATGCCTAATTGCTCACAAATTTGTGTTTCCCCAAGATAAAGATTATGTTTGTTTACATACTTTAATATAAAAATATAGAATTGTATTTAATAAATAAGATATAAATAGAGACATTATATTTAAAAATATTGAATTAGTGTATTTTGTAAAAAAAAAATACAGAAATACTAATAAAAAATATTACTTATTTTTTATTTATATATTTTTTATTATTATATTTTTTTTAAATTTTTTAATGAAGAGAATTGAGAATAAATTTAATCTTTATAGTTTGTTCTAGTTTATCACTAAATAAAATATAAAAACATTAATTTTTATATTTCTATTTTTTGTGTCTTATTCTCAAAACCAAACGTGGCCAAAAAGTTGGCATTACCAGGGATGCTTTCTCGTTAGATGCCTAATCTATGAAAATGGATCCTCTCCATTTTTTTAACACTTGAGACTTGAGAGAATAAAGTGTGATCTCTCACCTTTAATTCTATAAGTGGGACCAAAAATAAATAGGAGAGAGAGAGCAATGAAGGATGAGATTAAACACTAGACACTATCCAGTTTTTTTTTTCATTGGAGAGGATCCACTCCCCCTAATCTACAATGCTGGAACGTCATTAAGATTGTGTTTGTTGACTTTGTTCACAGGCATAAAATATTAAAATAAGAATATAGAGACACAAAATTATATTTGTTAAATGATACATAAACAAAAATACTGTATCTAGAGATATTAAAATAATGTATCTTGTATCTTTTTTGTCAGAAATGATATAGAGATATTAACAAAAAATTCAAATTGTCTTTTAAATTTTTTTATTATTCTTATTAATTTTTTTATAATTATATTTTGGGTAAAGTATTAAATTGGTCCTTTACGTTTAGGTGTAATCCTGTTTTAGTCTTTAAGGTTTAAAGCATTGTTCTGAAAATCGAATCGGACCGGCCGGTTCAACCGGATTAACCAGAAACCGGTCATTTATCCAGTTCGATTGAGGTACAAAACCGTCTGACAAAAAACTGGTAAAAAATCGATCGAACCGGTAGTTAACTGGTGAACCGTTTGAACCGAACGGTTTTTTCCCAGTTTTCAATTTAAAAAATGAAAAAAAATAAAAAAATATATAAACCCTCCCCCATTTTCTCTCTCTCACTCACGCACAAGACCCAACCCCCTCTCTCTCTCTCCACTCCACGGAACCCTAGCCCCCTTTTCTTTCTCTCTCCTAGCCAACAGCAGCAGGAGTCACCGCCCAGTGCCCAACGCCGTCGTCGCCGACGAACTCGTCTCCTCAGCCAGCATCCAGCCTCGTCGTCGCCGATCCTCTTCTCCTGGATCCCATCTCCTCGCGTCTCTCATCGCCGAACGGGTGGAGGGTGCTGTCGCCGCCGGGGTGGAACTGACCGTGGTGGCATCAAGAATCATCGCCTGTGGAAGGTGAAGGTATACTCGTCGCTGTCATCGTTTCTCTTTCCCTCGCCGTCGTCTCTCTCTGTCGCTGTCGAGCCCTCTCTCTGTCGCCATCGAGCCCTCTCTCTGTGTCGCCGTCGAGCTCAACGACCCTTCCTCCGGTAAATACTGCTGCTTGAATTATTTTTACTTGTTTTTGTACTTTTGTTAATAATGCTGATTGAGTTGTTGGTTTTACTATTTTAGTGATCTTGATTTGCTGAGTTAATAATATTGAATTACTGATTTTGATCATTTTTTATTATCCTGAGTTGTTGAGTTGTTGATTTTTTGAAATGATGTTGCTATCTGGAATAATACTGTTGCTAGTTTTCTGGTTTTCTGATTTGGGTATAGCTGATGTTGTAAGTGAGTGGCAAGTTCATGCGGAGGTTTAGGCTCCCTGAGAACACCAAGATGGATCAGGTGAAGACATCCATGGAGAAATGATGTTCTTACTGTCACTACTGTTTCCAAGGCAGAAGTTAAGAAACCTGATGTTGAGCCCATTCAAATCACTGGTTAAACAATATAATTTTTCTTAATCCCCTCCTTCTGGTTTTCAAGCCTGTGTTTGGGTTTTGTTGTGAATTGTGATTACCTAATATCTATGATGGTCATGTCCTAGAAATATAAATCATGTAGTAGTGGTAAGTAAGAAAGCAAGATTATTATGATATGAGATGTTATCAAGTATGTAGTGCACGAATGGAACTTTTTCTGTGGCTGTGCTTTGAAATTCTATCTATGATGAAAATCTTGAAACTAACAATTATGATTTTTTATGATTAGAATTTTATTTAGTTAAAAAAGGTAAAATTTTAAATTTTATTAGGATAGAAATGGTTGAATTTAAATATTTGAAATTATATATTTAATTTTTAATAATTTTGTTTAAAATTTATTTAAAACCGGTTGAATTCTGGTCGAACCATTAAACCAGTGAATCAGTTATCTTATCGGTTTATTGACCAGTTCGGTTTTTGTAACCTTGGTTTAAAATGTCCTATTTGAATCTAAAAAAGTTTCATTTAGTTTCAATATAGTTCCATTGTAATGTCAAAGTTAAATAATTAACGGAATATCCTACATGACAGCAGTACAAGAACAAGGTCGATAATTTGGAGAACAAGTATGAGCTACATAGGTACAAAATCAACCGTGAATGCATCAATACATTATTTATCATTTTTCTTACAATTTAAATGAAATATTTTCTATAGAACTAAGGAGAATGATAAATAAATGTATGGATGCATTCACAGTTGATTTTGTACCTTTGGAGATTGTACTTGTTCTCCAGATTATCGAGTTAGTTCTTATACTGCTGTCATGTAGAATATTTCGTTAATTATTTAACTTTGACCTCACGGTGGGACTACATTAAAACTAAATGAAATTTTTTTGAATTCAAATAAAATACTTTAAATCTTAGGACCAAAACAGAATTACGCCCAAACATAAAAAACTAATTTAATACTTTATTCTTATATTTTTCATTATTATATTTTTCTTCTTAAAGTCTTTGTGTGAAAAAAATAATAATAAATTAAATTTGTATAATTTATTTTTTATTTAATTTATTATTAAACAAAATATAAAAATATTATTTTTTATATCTTTATTTTTTATATCTTATTTTTAATACTCTATTCTCATATCTAAATACAATTTTTTTTGGTGACTTAACTAAATACAATTTAATAAAAATATCCCTCTCCCTCTTCCTCTCCTTTGTGTTGTTTTATTCTCTAATAATGAGCTTCCAATTTCCAACTAATTGCTAATCAATTGTAGGATGTTGAATTCGTCGGTAGACGTTATGTCATGTCATCATTTTTATCATTCGTAGCATCTATTTTCTTGTGTTTTCACAAATCATGATGACAATAACGGTCATGATAAGTTCTCGTGATTTTTGGACCTTATTAATTGCTTGGTTGTCGTTACTGATGGATAATAAGGAATGTTTGTAATTAAAGTAAAATATTATTTTGATCATTAAAATTTGGGACGAATTATAATTTAATTTTTAATATCACCGGAAAAACGTTGTCAGAAATAATCGGACGGTATAAATATCACCAATAAATATTTACTATCAGATTTATTACGTCCGACGGTAATTATCGTTGGACTCTCCAGCAAATCACCTGCTAGGAAAACTAATTGGTTATCGGCGAATTTTTCTGACGATAATGTTGACGCCAAAAACATGTTTCGCATATATAAAGAAAAATAATTAACCACATTAGTTACTTTTGAAACTAGAGTTAGTAGTTTCTAGAGTCTAAATATTGATGTATAAATAAGACTCTTCAATTTATTGTAGAAAGAGTGAGAGTAATAGTTAACATTCATTTTCTTCTTCTTTCTGCAATTGTTCTCTACTTTGTATAGACTTTATTTCTCACATGGTAATAGCGCCCAAGATCCATGGAGCCAGAAATTATCAACACTAATCCATCATCTGCTGCTGCTGCTGCTACTCAAGCATCATCCTCTGCGTCAATTCTAAAGCCCCTTTCTATTCCTTTACCAGAAAAACTCAACGATGATAATTTTCTCACCTGGCGCCATTCAGCTATTCTTACAATTTCAGGTCAAGAACTTCAAGATCACCTGGACCAACAGAAGATTCCAACAAGATACGCATCAGCTGCTGATGAAAAGGCACAAAATGAAACAAAGACATATAAAGAATAGAGGCTTGATGACTACAATATCTCTTCCTGGCTTTACTCATCACTAGATCCCTCGTTCAAACATCAAGTTCTTGGTTTTATTTTTGCACATGACATTTGGAGCCGACTTCACACCCACTTTGCATCACAAACAAAAGCTCGTATTAGGCAACTTCAACTGCAATTGAAATCGATCAAGAAGACTGGTCCAGTATTTGATTATCTTCTTCAAATAAAAAAAGTGGTGGATGCACTCGCCACTGTTGGAGCTCCTCTAACTGATGCAGAATACACCAATGTCATTTTAGATGGATTAAATGAAGATTATCAGTCATTCTTGACATATGTCACTGCCAAAGATCCACCCTATTCCATTCCAGACTTTGAAGCTAAGCTCTCTTGATGGCTCAAGAAGATATTGTGGAGAGGTTCAAGAAATCAGAACCCTCAATGGTACAGGTCAATTTTACTCAATCCCAACCTTCTACTCAGACTAATTTTGATTCTGCCTATGCAAGAACCACACCGCCTACACCTAATAGAGGCACTTATGGTCGAAGAGGGCGTGGAGGAAGAACAAATCGTGGAGGAAGAGGTTCTTGGAACTCAAATCGGCCACAATGTCAAATTTGTGGCAAGTTGGGGCATATTGCTAGTTACTGTTATTTTAGATTTGACCAACAATTTCAACATGCACAACAAAATTCACCCAACTCTTCGATGCACAATGCACTCCCTCCACCTCCTTCATTCCATAATCCCAAAGCAATGCTTGCTACACCTGCTACAATTGCTGATCCATTTTGGTATGCTTATTCTGGAGCTTCTCATCAATGTACTCCTGATCCGTCAAACCTACAACAAGCACAAGAATATTATGGACAAGATCAAGTTTATATTGGTAATGGTTCAGGTATTAAAATTCAGCATATTGGTAATTCATATTTGCATCATAAACCAACAGATAAAAGATATTATTTGTATGATTTACTGCATGTTCCCTCAATTGCACATAACCTTGTTAGTGTATCCAAATTTGCTAGAGATAACAATGTGTATTTTTCGTTTTGGCCTGATGTTTGTTTTGTGAAATCTCAGGCTACCAAAGAAGTGCTTCTCTAAGGCACAGCAATTAATGGATTGTATCGTTTTGAAAAAGTGACTCTTCCTAAATCAGACTTTAGACAATTTAATACACAAATTTTTGTTACTCAAACCTTGACATTGGATGTTTACCACAAAAGATTTGGTCATCCAGCCTTACCAATTGTAAAGTCTATTGTAACTAATTGTTCGTTACCTCTGAATAATAAAAATGCTTCTGATTCTGGTGTATGTGAACATTGCTGCTTAGCAAAATCTCATAGGTTACCTTACTCTCCATCTAATACTACTTATGATTGCCCTTTATCATTGATTGTTTCTGATATTTGGGGGCCATCCCCAATCACTGCTCATACAGGTGTTAGATATTATGCTTCATTCATTGATGTGTATTCAAGACACATTACAATATATTTTTTAACAAACAAGTCACAAGTCTTTTGTGTTTTTAAATTGTACAAAACACAGATGAAAAAACAGTTAGGATATTCTATTAAAGCACTTCAAACTAATAATGCTAGAGAATATCTTTCTCACACATTTATTAAATTTTTACAACAAGAAGGAATTATTCATAGACTCACTTGTCCTCATACCCCTCAACAGAATGGATTAGCAGAAAGAAAAAATAGGCATATAGTCGAAATTGCTTTAGCTTTATTATCTACTGCTACACTTCCTTTAACTTTATGGAATGAGACTTTTGCAACCTCGATATATTTGATAAATCGCATGTCTTCATATGTTACAGGTTATAAATCACCTTTTGAACTATTATATCATCATAAACCTGATTATACTTTCTTGAAAATCTTTGGATGTTTATGTTTTCCTCACATGAGACCATACACTGCTCATAAATTGGAATACAGATCTGAATCCTGTTTATTTTTAGGTTATGCTTTGAATAAAAAAGGATATAGGTGTCTCACTAAAAGTGGAAAAATAATTGTCTCTAGAGATGTAGTGTTTTATGAACATCAATTTCCATCTCACTCTTTTTTTCTACTACTATTAATGAAACTTGCACTAGCAATGCTACTGCTTTAGATTTTTTACCTCAGATTGCATCCATTCATCCCTCTTCTGTTGATCCTTCATCTTCAATGTCCAACATCAATTCTGGTAATACACATCATAGTGAGGAACATGAACAAATACATCCAATGCAGACAACTTCACAGGCTAATGGGACAACAACTTCTACCCAGGATCTCATACCGATTACTTCTACTCACATTGATTTGCCTTTTTCCTCAAACCCCCCATCTACAACCACTCTTTTAGAAAATATCCATACAATGCAGACAAGGTCCAAGACAGGTAATAGAACTCCAAAAGCTCTTCAGGTAGCAAAATCCTCAATCTCTTCTAATTTTGATTTATTGCCTAAAAGTATTCAAAGTGCTCTCCACAATCCCTTATGGAGAGATGCTATGCTCACAGAATATAAAACACTATTATATCACAATACATGGTCCTTGGTTGAATTACCTAAAAATGAAAAAGTAGTTGGTTGTAAGTGGATATTTGCTGTTAAAAAGAATGCAAAAGGTGAGATCATAAGACATAAAGCTAGGTTGGTTGCAAAAGGTTTTCTTCAAACTGCTGGAATTGATTTTGATCAAATTTTTTCACCTGTTATAAAACCAGTTACAATTAGGATGATTTTAACCATTACTTTATCAAAAGGTTAGAAAATTCAACAATATGATTTTCACAATGCATTTCTAAATGGAACTCTTCATGAAACTGTGTTTATGTCCCAACCTCCAGCTTTCTGTCACTCTAATCCTAAACTTGTATGCAAATTAAATAAAGCCATCTATGGCCTTAAACAAGCCCCAAGGGCCTGGTACTTAACAATTACTTCCACCCTTCAATCTTTTGGCTTTACAGTAACAAAATCTGATCCCTCTCTGTTTACTAGATATACTTCTACTTCTACTATTTATGTTCTTATTTATGTTGATGATATGCTTGTCACTGGAGATAACGAATCTGAAATAAAAACTGTTCTCAGCAAACTTCATTCTACCTTTTTATTGAAAGATTTAGGTGAGCTCAACTTTTTCTTAGGTATAGAAGTCATAACACATTCCACTTCCTTAATTTCGTTGAACCAAACTAAATATATACATAACCTTCTAACACGTTATGGCATGAATGAATCCAAACCAAGCATGACTCCAATGATAAGCTCTGTTAGATTGATTGCCAATGCTGGAACTCCTTTTGAAAATCCAACTTTATATCGCTCCATAGTGGGCGGGTTGCAGTATGCAACAATTACACGACCTGATATCAGTTTTTCAGTGAACAAACTGAGTCAATTTATGTCCAACCCCTGCCAAGAACATTGGGTTGCAGTTAAACGAGTCCTGAGATACTTGGCAGGTACTGTTGAACTCAAATTGCAATTTCATAGATGCACTGATTTACGTTTTTCTGCTTTTTCAAACTCAGATTGGGCGAGTGATCTTGATGATAGAAATCTACAACTGGATTTTGTGTGTACTATGGTTCAAATCTGGTGTCTTGGAAGAGAAGCAAACAACCCACGGTCAGTCGAAGCTCAACTGAGGCTGAATATAGAGCCCTGGCAGCAGTGTTCATGGAACTCATTTGGATTCAAAATCTTCTGGCTGAATTGCATCAGCCTTGCCCAGCTTCTCCCATTGTATTTTAAGATAATATTTCAGCTGTGCTGCTTGCATATAATCCAATCCTACATAATCGGACTAAACACTTTGAGTTAGATCTCTACTTTGTTTGGGACAAGGTGATCAAAGGCTCTATTGCTGTCACACATATTCCATCAACTGAACAAGTGGCAAATGTGTTAACAAAGCCTCTGTCATTAGCCAGCTTTGATGGTTACCAGTGGCTAAGAGAAGGGGGGGTTGAATCTTGGCCCCCTTTTTGCTTGATAATACTTGCTGACCTTTGAAACTGATTTTGGAAACTTTTTGTCTTTTTATCTCGTGATTAGCCACGAGACTTTTTCTTTTGTCTCATCCCCAGCCACGAGACTTTTCTTTTTGTCTCATCACTTGACACGAGATATTTTCGGTTTTTGCTCCTGTGCAGTAGAAACAGAAATGAAGTAGAGAAGAGAGAAAATTGCACCCAGATATATCCTGGTTCAGCTGCTAAGTGCAGTGCAGCCTACATCCAGTCTCCATCATAAACATGATGGAATTTCACTATAATTTTCCTGATTACAATCTGTAAAGTGCTAACCCAACTTACAAGGGGATTCCCACAGAATCATGAAACACAACATAGATGAACAAAGGAACTCTAAGGACATCTATGGCTTTTTCTTTTAATTTTGCACTCTCTGCCTTTTTTCGCTCTATGGCTTTTTCATACAAACCTCACTGTTTGCCTTTTTCCATGAGACTCAAGACATGACAAAATTAAACAGAAAAATTACAAAACAGAATACATTAAAGGAGAAGAAAATATGTTAGCTCAGGTAGCTCTGAGAACCCTGTGCCTTGCACTCTCACACTTTCTCCTTACTCCAAACTGTAGTTGTTCTCTCTTTTTATAGAAGAGGGAAGCCTCCACCTTTGAAGCTAAAAAACCATGCCAACTTCTTCTTCTCCATGAAGAAAACCGGTTTGGCCAGAGAGAGAAGAGATAACCCATGCAAAACCCAACATGCAATTACCTCTAGTCCTTCCTTGGTCATCACTCTTCATCAATCCGAGCGCTCCATCCTTGGCTTGCTCTCCAAGATGGATTTCTGGCCCTTGATGCTTCATGATGATGATGGCTTCTTCTGCTCCACTTTTGCTTCCTCCCTCACGTAGCCACCCTAGCTACCTTCTGTGATGAGTGAACCCAAAAGCAGTGACAAGCCATCCCTCCAAGGATCTTCTCCTTGCTGGTCGAATCTCCTTCAACCATTTTCGGTATGAAGAAGCAAAGATCTCATCACAAAATTATACTACAAGTGATAAGAATCTCAGCCACTACATTTTTTATGTTTTCTTGCCATCATTGAGATGGTCTTGTAGCTTGCCCTTCCTTCTTTTTGATAGCTCAAAGTTTCCATGGTTTGCTGTGTAAGGACCAAAGAGAAGGAAAGAGATGAGAGAGAAGAAAGTATGAAGAAAAGCAATCAAGTGTATTTGAATAAATTAATTAAAGTGAGTTGCTTTTACTTCCCTTAGGTGGAGTAGCGTGTAGCATTGCTAATCACCATCAAATCAATTTATCAATTTCTCTCTCATAGTTTCCATGCAATAAATGATAATGGAATGAATTTGAAATCCACCACATGGTTAGAATTGAGATCCGTTGGAAGGCATAGGCAAATATCAACATTTGCTTTCCTGATGAATTGTTTTCGGATCATGCATAGGAGTGTATGGTAAAGTATTTTTAACTTGGGCTTGCAACAAGTAATGGATCAATTTGGCCCAATTAAACAAAACATAGTTTCAGCCCCTATGATCACAATAATTTAACATCAAGGCTGAAAGAGAATTATTCCAATGGGCTTATTTAAAATTGTTCTTCTTTGTTCGGCCTATTAAGGAAACTGCACAACAAAAATAAACATATATTGATCAAAGATAAATTAATAATTTTGCTGTTAATAATGTTTGATCATCATTAATTTAAATTAGAGTTTTCCAAACTCATCAATCTCCCCCTTGATGACAAACATTATTAAAATTGAAATGGAAGAAAATCACAGAATTAGAGTATAGAGTACTCCCTTTGAAGATTTGTATTTCTCCCTCTTTCAAATTGTCACAAGACTCCCCCTTAATATATGCCATTCTTATCAAGGGAAGCACTAACCTGTAACAATTTAATCAAGCTTCAAGTAACAATGTTATTTAGCATATTCATTACATGATGCTAAATGCTTGATTTATGAGCAGATTTGAATGATATACAAAACTCATTTGTTATTATAAATTGATTTTCTGCTCAAACTAAAAAAATGTTGTTAAAAAAAATTTCAAATATTTTCCAGTCAAGATATCAGAGCAATATTATTATGGTAAGAAAAATATTTTTGAAACACACATGATCACATCAAACATGGCAGCTGCTATATTTTACACAGTTTCAAAGGAACTGCCAAAAATAAGTTATCAAGCCAGCATGTTTACCAAGATGAATCAGAACATTCTTATTTCAATAGAGACATGCATATTCATCAAGATAACTCAACAATTAGGCATTCATATAATCAAAACAAATGCATTGCCAAACATCATAAACCAAATGCATTTCCAGCAGCAGTAATCACAGTGAAACAGATCAAATATTTTGTTGATCCTTTTAACAAGGGTGATCATGAATTTTCAAACAAAAATTTCATCCCCTGTTTTCCTTGTTCATCCCCTGTTTTTCATTTCAATTTTCAGCACTTTCTCCCCCTTTTATCATCAAAGGGGCACCTGCAAGAAGATATAACATGGAAGCATAATATGTAAAATATAACCCAAAAGTGTCTACAAAGTATCACAGAGTTATTGTTCCAAGAAAAACAAGCCAAAACAAAGTACCAAATTGAGCCTAAGTGTGCCAATATCAAACAGTAAACATAAGTTTAATCATCAGAGAGATTAAAATCAGATTCCTTGGCCCCTGCCTCACTACCCACATCTTCCTCAAGGCTTTCCAGCATTAGATCAACCCTCTCTTTACATTTCTTCCAGGCTAACTCATTTTCATATGATAGTTTATGTGCAGACTTATGAAATTAAACCATGAGATCGGACATGTTTGAGAATTCTGTGAGAATTTCTCTAAAGGATTTGGTTGCCTTGGAAGTTTATGGCCTGCTTTCAAAGTCATCATCTGAAGCCATAGATTTCTTTCCCTTTTGAACAGCGCCGCCTCCTTTGATCATAGAGACTTTGTTTTCTACATCCTCATTGGTTAAATCTACCTTAAAGTACTCAAAAATACATGTGAAAAATATTCCATAAGGTAAATTAGCCTTTTTTGTACTCTTTACAGACTCCCACATATGTCTAGTCATGAGATAACTGAATGAAACAGAAGATGAAGTAACGAGAGCAAATATTATGAGACAATCAGATACTGTTATCCTGTTATAAGAGCCACTCTGTGGGGGTGAGAATGTGAGTTGTGATGCGGTGCAGTAGTGAGTTGGTTGGTCCAAGAGCCTTGTGAGTAGGAACAGTGCCGTCCAGTCCAGACAGATTTTCACAAATTTGATGAAGAACTTGCTTGTATGTGACTCCAACGTGTGCATCCCATTTATCAGTCATGTAAACCCTCGGCCCTTCATCCGTGTAACCAAGGGCAGAGCCAATGGTCTCAGCATTCAGAGTAATGTGCACCCGCTTCACGTAGGAGTGAAGACTACCATCAATCAATCTCAGATTCGCATAAAACTGTCTTACCAACCCTGGGTAAACCATTTTGTGAATGAGGAGCAATGGAGACCATTTGAGATTGTCAAACATAGGATGTAAATCTATCCCTTTGGCTGCCAGAGAATCAAGATTCACTAAGTATGAGGGACACAGATGCCGCTTTTCCAAAATCTCTTTGTGGAATTCATAGAATGCACATGTAAAAAATCTTGAAGGATCAAAATGAGAATGTGGCTTATGAAATTTATTCTTGTAATCCATTGATCCAAGGTTTGCGGGTTCCCGGGTCTCATGAAGCACGAAACCTTTGGTTTTCTGAGAGCTTTTTCCAGACGCATGAGGGGTGGACTTCTTCGGTGGTGATGGAGGAGGTGATGTATGAGATTCTTCTTCCTCTTCCTCCATGCTTGGTTCCTTGTTCTTGTCACTTTTTCTCCTTCCAGAAGATTTCTGGGCTATAACTTTGCGCCTCATTGATTCGGTTTTCTTGGTGGGAGGTGAAAGAGAAGATGAAGAGGTGGAGTGAATGTGTATGTGTGTATGTGTTTGGGGAGTGGAAGGCTTTTGAGAGAGGCGAATTCTTTCACTCTTTCTTGGTGCTGTTTTCTTTTTCATTATGAAGAAGATGAATGGTGATGGAAGTTGGAGAGAGAGAGAGAGAGAGAGAGAGAGGGCCGAAGGGTGAGGTGAGTGGAGGGAGGTTAGAAGGACATTAAATGCTGATTGAAAAGAGGTAGTGGAGGGAGTTATTAACCATTAAGGGCGCGGTTATTAACCAGGGAAGTTTAAAAAAAAACTGAAAAGGAGTTTCCTTGAATCAAGGGATTAGTTGGAAGGAAAGATTTGATTTGACAACATGCTTCTTCCAACAAGATTTGATAAGACAACTAAGAGACTTTGTGATTTTATTTTTCAAAAAAAATGAGGAACTAACAAAACTGTCATGGTGGGGTTAGGGATTTTTGGTGGGGCCCATGAAAATTAAATTCTGCGTTGCCTCCCCCTCGATCATAGCTCTTCCATCATGCTCTTATTTTTATCTCGTCCAAACCTACGAGACAAAACTGAACAGAGTCAAATATTCACATGTTATCAATAGAACTTAAATCAAACATTCCCAAACTTTTTCTCAAGGTGCAGAATCTATCTTCACAGAGGGATTTTGTAAAAATATCAGCAATTTGGTCTTCAGATTTTACAAATTGAATATCAATAGTACCCTTTTGCACATGCTCTCTAATAAAATGATATTTTATCTCAATGTGCTTGGTCCTTGAGTGCAGCACAGAATTTTTTGAAATGTTTATAGCACTCATATTATCACAAAATAAGGGTATACTATTGATCTTTAATTTATAATCTTCTAACTGTGTTTTTAACCAAATTAATTGTGAGCAACATGTAGATGCAGAAATGTATTCAGCTTCAGCTGTGGATAAAGCCACTGTGGCTTGCTTCTTGCTTGACCACATGTTGAGTGAGCTTCCAAGAAAGCAACACATGCCGGATGTGCTCCGTCTATCCACTCTATCTCCCGCATAATCTGCATCACAAAACCCTACTGCACAAAAGTCATCAGATTTAGGATACCATAATCCATAATTACAAGTCCCCTTAATGTATCTAATGATGCGTTTAACAGCCGTAAGATGGGATTCTTTTGAGTGAGATTGAAACCTTGAGTATACACCCACACTTTGAACAATATCCGGTCTAGAGGAGGTAAGGTACATAAGTGAACCTATCATTCCTCTATACCTTGTTTCATCCACATCTTGGCCATCATCATCCTTTTCAAGTTTTGTGTTAGGATGCATTGGTGTACCCATTGGTTTGGAATTTTCTAGGCCAAACTTTTTGATAAGTTCTTTTGCATACTTTTCTTGGTGAATAAAAGTCCCACTAGGAGTTTGTTTGATTTGGAGGCCAAGAAAGAAAGTTAGCTCTCCCATTAAACTCATCTCAAACTCACTAGTCATAAATTTTCCAAACTCTTCACACAAAGATACATTGGCCGATCCAAATACAATGTCTTCAACATAAACTTGAACAAGGAGTATGTCATCATTAGATGCTTTAATAAATAAAGTAGTGTCGGTGGTACCCCTTTGAAAATGGTTTTCCAACAAGAAGGCACTAAACTTTTCATACCAAGCTCTTGGAGCTTGTCTAAGACCATAAAGAGTCTTAGTTAGTTTGAAAACATGATTTGGAAACTCTTTATCCTCAAAACCGGGGGGTTGAGCCACATACACTTCTCTATCAATAAAGCCATTAAGGAAAGCACATTTAACATCCATTTGAAATATTTTGAAACCTTTATGGGCAGCATAGGCAAGAAGTAACCTAATGGCTTCCATTCTAGCTACCGGAGCAAAAGACTCGTCAAAATCTATACCCTCTTCTTGATTGTAACCTTGGGCCACTAATCTAGCCTTGTTACAAATAACTTGTCCATCCTCACCAAGTTTATTTTTAAATACTCACTTAGTACCCATAACTTTCTTACCATCCGGATGGGGTACTAGTGTCCAAACCTCATTCTTGTCGAATTGAGCAAGCTCTTCTTGCATTGCTTTGACCCAAGATGGATCTTCAAGAGCTTGTTTGACATTGTTGGGCTCCATTTGTGACAAGAGAGCAAAATTGCTTGGTTCGGATTGCCTTTTGGTGGAGGATCTTGTTGTTACTCCTTGAGATGGATCACCAATGATAAAGTCATGAGGATAACCCCTCATAGACTTCCATTCTCTGGGCTTTCTAAGTGGTGTTGAGCTTCTGGGTGTCTCACTGTTTCAGTTTCTCGTGTCTGCTCAGGAGATAAAATGGAAATGTCTTCTTCAATCTAACGAGACAAAACTGGACTGGCAGATTCTTCATTTGGAGCAGATTTAGGATTTTCTTTACTTGTTCCAGCTTCTTCACCATCTGAATCATTATCTATCACAACACTAGGAATTAAATTAGAATCACAAAAAGTAACATGTATGGATTCCTCTATGGTTCTATGCTCTTTGAGATAAACTCTATAGGCCTTGCTTGTGGTAGAATATCCAACAAACGTTCCTTCATAGGATTTTGGATCAAACTTTCCAAGGTTTTCTTTATTGTTAAGCACAAAGCATTTGCATCCAAAAACATGAAAGTACTTAAGATTTGGAGGGTTTCCTTTCCATAGCTCATAAGGGGTTTTCTTCAACCCTTTTCTAATGATTGTCCTATTCAAAATGTAACAAGCTGTATTTACAGCTTCAGCCCATAAAAATTTAGAAATCTCATTCTCACAAAGCATAGCCCTAGTCATCTCTTGAAGGCTTCTATTCCTTCTCTCAACCACCCCATTTTGTTGAGGTGTTCTAGGACATAAAAAGTTATGAGAAATTCCTAAGTCATCACAGAATTTTTCAAAATCTTGGTTTTCAAATTCTCTTCCGTGATCACTTCTTAAATGGGCAATTTTTAAATCCTTTTCATTTTAAATTTTCTTGCAAAGAGTGGAGAAGGCATGGAAAGCATCATTTTTATGAGCAAGGAAAAGTACCCAACCAAATCTAGAATAATCATCTACCACCACAAGACCATAGTGTTTACCTCCTAAGCTTTGAGTTCTTGTTGGTCCAAAAAGATCAATATGTAACATCTCCAATGGCCTTTTGGTTGAGATTCAATCTTTAGGTTTAAAAGAGGATTTTACTTGTTTGCTCAATTGGCAAGCATCATAAGTAAGATCCTTATCAAATTTGATATTTGTAATTCCTCTAACCAGATTTTTCTTAACTAGCTTAGAAATTTGGTACATGCTTGCATGACCCAACTTTCTATGCCATAGCCATTTTTCAGATTCAAGAGATGTAAAGTATGTCACATTTTGTTCTTTTAGGTCCTCAAGAGTCAATCCATACACATTATTACATCTTTTAGCTTCAAATAAAATATCTCCAGTTTTCTCACAAACAACTAAACAAACAAACTTCCTAAAAATAACCTCAAAGCCTAAATCACACAATTGACTAACACTAAGTAAATTATGTTTCAAACCATGTACAAGAAGAACATCATTTATACAAGATGAAAATTTTTTACCAACTTTCCCAACAGCCACTATTTTTCCTTTTGCATCATCACCGAAAGATACAAGTCCTCCATCATATTCATCAAGCTTTATGAAGAAGGTTGTCTTTCCGGTCATATGCCTAGAGCATCCGCTATCCATATACCACATATTTTCTTTCCGTTTGGATGCTAGGCACACCTACAAAACAAGCTTAAGTGACCTTAGGTATCCAAATTTTCTTGGATCCTTTCATGTTAAACCATCTCTTATGTCCTAAGCCATTATAATCAAAGACAACTTTACAAACTTTATCACCAATCATTCTTTCACCAAAAAAATATTGAATCGGAAAGTGTCCATTTCGATTGCATAGTCTACAAAATCTTGGAGTTGCTGTTTTGTTAAAGTAGGTGGGGTCTTGAAATCTTGTATCATTAGAAGATGATGCAAAGTTTTCAAAATGAGATTTTTCAGCAGATTTATAAAACCCCAGCCCAGCCTTATCATAAAGAGGTTTTTGACTAGCCAAAATTTGATTCAGATTTTCAGAACTTTGAGTGAACTTGGCTAAGTCTTCCTTAAGCCTCTTAACCTCTTTAAGCAACTCTTCATTCCTTTTAAAACAATCTACATATGCAAGAATGGAATGATCACTTTCACAGCTCTTAATTTGGACTTTTAACTGCTTATTTTCTTCAACAAGATCACAAGCAGTTTCGGCCTCCCTTACTTTTTCTTTAAGAAAACTGTTTTTCAGCTTTAAGAATGGTGATTTGTTGTTCAAGTTCTTGATTTTCCAGAAGGAAGCATCTTATTTTTTCAGAAAGGTGGTCTATCATAAGATGAAGATCTTCAGTGTTAGGGTTATGAAAGACTACCTGATCTATGTGATCTGCCATGAGACAAGGTTGTGACTTGGTCTCGGATTCCTCATCATCATCATCCGAGTCAATTTCCAAATCTTTCCAAGAAGCCATCAGTCCCTTCTTCTTTCCTCTTTTTGGCTTCTCTTCCTTCTTTAACTTGGGACAATCAGATTTGAAATGCCCCATTTCCTTGCAGTTGTAACAAGTTACTTTGCTAAGGTCTTTCTTCATTTTCCTTGAGCTGCTGCCTTTGCCTTTGAGCTTCACCATTTTCTTGAATTTTTTTGCAAACAAAACAAATTTATTTTCAGATGAGTTATCACTGGATTCATCATCCAGAGGGTTAGTGACAGATGAAAAAGCTATTCCTTTCTTTTTTGAATCTTTTTTCAGGTAGGTGTTTTCAAAAGCAAGTAAATTTCCTCTCAAATCATCATAAGTCATAGAGTCAAGACCACTACTCTCAGAAATAATTAAAACTTTTGTTTCCCACTCTTTTGTGAGACATCTCAACACTCTTCTCACTAGCACAGATTCAGGATACTTGATTCCCATAGCATCCAAGCCAACAATGATGGTGTTGAAGCGCTCAAACATCTCATCAATGGATTCTCCTTCCTTCATTGCAAACATTTCGTACCCTCTGTTTAACATATCAATCCTGGTCTTTTTCACAATGGTTGTTCCTTCATGAGTAACAAGGAGTTTGTCCCAGATTTCCTTTGCTGTTGTGCAACGTGATACCCATCGGTACTCCTCAAAACTGATAGCACAGTTGAGCAGATTGATGGCTTTGGCGTTGAGCTCCTCCTTTTTTCTATCTTCATCCGTCCAACTTGCTTCTGGTTTGAGAGAGACAACTCCTTCGGCACTTGTAATAGTTGGATATTGGGGGCCTTCCAGGACGATCTTCCAAAGTCTGTAATCCACTGCTTGTACAAATATCTTCATCCTCTCTTTCCAATAGGTATAGTTTTTCCCATTGAAAAGAGGAGGTCTGTTGCTTGATTGTCCTTCAGTCAGATTGTAGGACACAACATTTGAGCCACTGTTTTCTGCCATGAGGATTTTTACTCCAAGCTGCAAAGCTTGATCTCTTTGAGACCAAGCTTTGATACCAATTGATGGTTATCAGTGGCTAAGAGAAGGGGGTTGAATCTTAGCCCCCTTTTTGCTTGATAATACTTGCTGACCTTTGAAACCGATTTTGGAAACTTTTTGTCCTTTTATCTCGTGACTAGCCACGAGACTTTTTCTTTTGTCTCGTCCCCAGCCACGAGACTTTTCTTTTTGTCTCGTCACTTGACACGAGATATTTTCGGTTTTTGCTCCTGTGCAGTAGAAACAGAAATGAAGTAGAGAAGAGAGAAAATTGCACCCAGATATATCCTGGTTCAGCTGCTAAGTGCAGTGCAGCCTACATCCAGTCTCTATCATAAACATGATGGAATTTCACTATAATCTTCCTGATTACAATCTGTAAAGTGCTAACCCAACTTACAAGGGGATTCCCACAGAATTATGAAACACAACATAGATGAACAAAGGAACTCTAAGGACATCTATGGCTTTTTCTTTTAATTTTGCACTCTCTGCCTTTTTTCGCTCTATGGATTTTTCATACAAACCTCACTGTTTGCCTTTTTTCATGAGACTCAAGACATGACAAAATTAAACAGAAAAATTACAAAACAGAATACATTGAAGGAGAAGAAAATATGTTAGCTCAGGTAGCTCTGAGAACCCTGTGCCTTGCACTCTCACACTTTCTCCTTACTCCAAACCGTGGTTGTTCTCTCTTTTTATAGAAGAGGGAAGCCTCCACCTTTGAAGCTAAAAAACCAAGCCAACTTCTTCTTCTCCATGAACAAAACCGGTTCGGCCAGAGAGAGAGAAGAGATAACCCATGCAAAACCCAACATGCAATTACCTCTAGTCCTTCCTTGGTCATCACTCTTCATCAATCCGAGCGCTCTATCCTTGGCTTGCTCTCCAAGATGGATTTCTGGCCCTTGATGCTTCATGATGATGATGGCTTCTTCTGCTCCACTTTTGCTTCCTCCCTCACGTAGCCACCCTATCTACCTTCTGTGATGAGTGAACCCAAAAGCAGTGACAAGCCATCCCTCCAAGGATCTTCTCCTTGCTGGTCGAATCTCCTTCAACCATTTTTGGTATGAAGAAGCAAAGATCTCATCACAAAATTATACTACAAGTGATAAGAATCTCAGCCACTACATTTTTTATGTTTTCTCGCCATCATTGAGATGGTCTTGTAGCTTGCCCTCCCTTCTTTTTGATAGCTCAAAGTTTCCATGGTTTGCTGTGTAAGGACCAAAGAGAAGGAAAGAGATGAGAGAGAAGAAAGTATGAAGAAAAGTAATCAAGTGTATTTGAATAAATTAATTAAAGTGAGTTGCTTTTACTTCCCTTAGGTGGAGTAGCGTGTAGCATTGCTAATCACCATCAAATCAATTTGTCAATTTTTCTCTCATAGTTCCCATGCAATAAATGATAATGGAATGAATTTGAAATCCACCACATGGTTAGAATTGAGATCCGTTGGAAGGCATAGGCAAATATCAACATTTGCTTTCCTGATGAATTGTTTTCGGATCATGCATAGGAGTGTATGGTAAAGTATTTTTAACTTGGGCTTGCAACAAGTAATGGATCAATTTGGCCCAATTAAACAAAACATAGTTTCAGCCCCTATGATCACAATAATTTAACATCAAGGCTGAAAGAGAATTATTCCAATGGGCTTATTTAAAATTGTTCTTCTCTGTTCGGCCCATTAAGGAAACTGCAGAGCAAAAATTATTTTAATTAAACATATATTGATCAAAGATAAATTAATAATTTTGCTGTTAATAATGTTTGATCATCATTAATTTAAATTAGAGTTTTCCAAACTCATCAAGCTTTGACAAGTTTAAAAGCAAACTCAGGTTGCCATTCAAACTACCATGAGTTTGGGGGGGGGTGGGATAATAGCATATATAAAGAAAAAATAATTAACCACATTAGTTACTTTTGAAACTAGAGTTAGTAGCTTCTAGAGTCTTAATATTCATGTATAAATAAGACTCTTCAATTTACTGTAGAAGGAGTGAGAGTAATAATTAACATTCATTTTCTTCTTCTTTCTGAAATTGTTCTCTGCTTTGTATAGACTTTATTTCTCACAGCGCTATATTACCGTCAGATTATTCCATCAATAATTTCGACGATAATGTCATTTTTTTAATTTAAAAAAATTGTCAATTTTAATTTTAAATTTAATTTTTTTTACACAATTAGTGGTTAATTCATAAATAATGAAGAATTTTTATTTAAAATAAATAAATAATACAATGTGCAAATGAAATAAAAGTGAAGTACATCAAATAAATATATGAAACAATAAAACAAAAACCAAATATCTACAGATCCAGGTAGTCGTTGTCGTCGTCTGTCCCGTGGCCACCAGCAGGATCGATGCCAACGGCGTGTATTTGGGCCTGGTATACCTCCATCTGAGCCTCCATAAACTGCATCCGCTCTAGCGACTCCCTAAACTCTAGCCTGATCTCATTCGTAGACGTCACACGGGTGAGGATCTCCTGATACCTCTCCCGATAATCATTAAGCCCCTGAGCCTGCTAGTAAAGGCTGCACTAGAGCTCTTGCACTTGGATCCTCAAATCCACGCTTTCCTCGGGCTGGACGGCTCAACTGGTAGCGGAGCCTGACCACGGCCTCAACGTCGAGGTGCGAAGGCTGCTGGCGAAGAATGAACGACCCCATCCCGTATACACGGTTCTTGTACGGGGGTGAGGCGGTTTCGTGCCAAACCGCATCAAGGTCGACGATTGAGGCCGCAGATCCATCGGCGGCGTCCTCCCCACTTTGCTGAGTCTGTAGAGACTGCTGAGTCACAGTCTCTAGTCTCCGTGTGTAGGACTCCTGTGCAATTAACACAAGTTACTGTGATTAGTAAGACATATATACAGTTAATCTCTAATAATTTCCTAGCAAACGATAATCAAATGTATGTCTACTCACATAATGGTCCTGAGACCGATGATAAACAAATCTCGCTTTATTCTCCTTTAGCATGTGGGTGTACTTGAATGTCTCCGCTAATGTGGAATTGCGGTCCAACGACTTTGACTACATAAGTTGCATTGAAATACAAAATTCTTAGAATGCCTAGTAATGATATGCAAAACAGATAACAAAACGAAATTATTAATAATATTAAAGGAACTACATACCAGCTTGGCATTCGTCTTCATAAAGGTCATCGAGCTACCAGTGTACTTGGACGACCTGACCAATGTCCTGTTAACTCGATTGGTGAGACGCCGATGTCCTGTTAGCTTGGTTGGTGAGGCGCCGATGCCTGAACTCCGCATCGGTCTCCTAATGAGCTAACAGCCCTTCTTTACCTCCGGTTGGAGTCAGACCGTCTGTTGGTCCCATCCATGACGAACATCATCCAGCATCTGCTGGAGTCGCCAACCCATCCTATGGTCGAATATCTTTTAGATGGCTAGGTCGTGCTCAGCATCCCAAATGAAATGTAGCTGCAACAAAATGCTTTAAATTTAGTTAAACAAGGTAGATGATATAAACTAGCTAAAAATGTTTAAAACAGAAACAATGAAAGTAATTACTGCCCATTTTTTAAACCAGCGATTCCTAGTTTCAACGGGAATCTTCGTGTAGCTGGGTCAGGGCTGGTCGTACATCAACTTGATGACATTTGTCATCTCCGGAGTACACGTGTTCAGGTTCGACAAAAACTTAACAACAGCCCTCAAACAAGAATCAACCCTAATCATTAAATCTAGAAGATAAGAATCAGCAATCATAACCATTAAAACTAGAAAATAATAACCAACAATTAATACTTAAATCAACTAAACCAACGATAACCATAAATAGAAAATACATGAGCCTTGAACGTGATACTTACCCCGTGCCACCATCAGGCCAAATGCACAACCATGTGGTGGGAGGTGGTGGAGAGGCATCAGCTACTACCTTACTTCCGTGGCTGGACTCCGGGGCCGCGACATCCGTCTCTAGAGGTGGTGTCACCGTGAATGTGGGCTGCTGAGCGGTAGGAGCAGTATCATCGCCGTAGACGGAGGCACATAGTTGGGGTTAAGGACCATGATGAACTGCTGGTCCGCTAAACCCACAAACCTAACACTTTCAAAATTTAGAACCAAATGAAGGTGATACATACCTTTTCGACGATGGTGAGCGAAGAGAGGACGATGCTGAGAGCAGAGTCTTCCCGATGGTGAGCGCGCAGTGACGGTCAGTGCAGAAGTGCGAAGAGCAGCGACGATTATCCAGTGGCGAAGTGGTAAGTCGTGAGTGGTGAGTGGTGATTGGGGAAGAGGAGCGACAGTGAGTGGCATGAAGGCGATGAGTGACGGCGTGGGAAAGAGTAGCTTTCTCTGATTGGCGTGAAGGTGAGTGGTGGGAAGGGGAAAAGGTTACGTTGTATTTGGTGGTGACAAGGAGAAAAAATTTACGAAGTGTTGGTGTATATTTGGCCTAGATACATTAGACAACACTTTTGAAGCGCACCTAAAATATAATAAATAGATTACTCTTTAAAAACGCTCTCTTTGGTGTAAATAGTGTACCCATAGATATTAAGATAAGATTACGCTTTATATGTTATCTTTATAATATCCAAGGAGATACTTTTCAAGTGATGCCACAACTATTTTTCTTATTCTTCTATAAAAGTTGACACGGAAAAAAATGTAGCCTATTCTATAAATAAGCTACGCTTTTCAAATGTAACTTAAAAAAAGGGTAAATTATTGAAATAAATCAAGTGCAATCCAAAATTACCCAGATCTCCTAAAACGAAATTTCTTTTGTGAATGTCCTAAGACACATTTCTATATAAATCGAATTTAATAAATTTAATTTACAAAAAATAGTACTAAATCGAATCAAGTAGATTCGAATTACATGAAACCTGAGAAAGGCCATAAATCGAAACAATAAACTTCGAACTATAAATCACCATAAATCAAAACAACTGCATTTGATTTTTATTTGCATGTAAATCGGACCAATTCAGTTCGATTTAGACACGTGAATAGCAGTCCATGTAAATCGAAACCCATAGATTCGATTTACAAGCAACATCTCCCAATTTTTAATAAGCATAATTAATAATAATTATATTTAATAAAAAAGTTTTTAATTTTAAAATATTATAATAAATATAAATATATAACTTTTAAATAAATTTATATATTTATTAAAATATAAAGTTATATTAAATTTTTTAATTTTAATAAGAACAAATTATATATTTATTAATGGCTTAGTCACTCAACATACTCTTTTATAGTACTCTTTTTAAATACTCTCAATAATAATAATATTATTATTATTATTATTATTATTATTATTATTATTATTATTATTATTATTATTATTATTATTATTATTATTATTATATATGATCAATTTTTTATTTACTTTATCTAAAAAGGGTCAACAATTCATACATAATAATCTTATTATCGAGAGTACTTAAAAAATATTAAAATATAGGTTTAATTACTCTGCAGGTCCCTATAGTTTCACCGAATTTTCAATTAGGTCCCTATACTTTTTTTCTTTTCAATTGGGTCCTTATACATTATTTTTTTTTCAATTTAGTCCCTGTTAACGTTAAACGTCAAAAAAATGTTAGTGAATTGTGAAATTACTTATATACCCTTAGGGACCCAATTGAAAAGAAAAAAAGTATAAGGACCTAATTGAAAATTCGATGAAACTATAAATATTCAATGAAAGATATTCCTATAATCCTTTTTATTTTGTCACTATCATTCTTTTGTTTATTTATATACAAATTGTACCAAGAATAGTTTTTCTTTTTTTTTTTAACTTTCAAAATACCTTATTTTTAAAGAACATATAGAAAAAAAAAGAATGGATAAAATGAAACAGAAATAGTAGTAATAAGTATATATAAAATTCAATTTCCATTATTCAAGTATTTATTATAATCATATAATATTTTACATTTGTCTAGATTCATGAAATATAGTTTGTGTCTTTATCATATCATGGTATACCATAGAAAACCACAAGGTTATGTAATTTGTGTTATTGAAATTTGAAATCTAAAAATGAAAACCATAGAAAACATAATTTCAGTGTAATACAGATAATCTATAAATCAGTTCTTGTGTTGCAACCTCCCACTCCCACTTTCTGAACCAGCATAGGATCAACAATAAAGAGTAGACTTGAGTTCATCAAGTGTCCCAACAAGATAGTCCACCAAAAGCTTCATTCAAAGCATACTTTGAGTTCATCAAGTATCCCAACAAGATAGTCCACCAAAAGCTTCAATCAAAGCATGGTAGCCTGTAGCCTTCTTTTGAAATAAAGGAAGTTGGAGCAGGATCATCTTTGTGAGGTCCATTCACCTCTTTGAAGGTTCTCCGGTCACCACCATATACACCTCCATGGTTGAAAACAATCACTACCACAGGTAACTGACTAACTGGTATCTAGATTGAAAAGAAGATAAAACATATAAGGCAATACATATTTTCTCAAGTATCGAAAAAAGATAAGACATATAAGGCAACAGTCCAGAATTTTCACTCCACATCCCTGGATTAAACCATTACAAACAGCATCAATAGTCCCGACTCTTTTATAATTTAGTTTCTAAAAAAAGGACTCTTGCAAACAATCCTGACAAATTCAGGACAACAAGATTCGTTTATAATTTACCTTTACCACTGCTCAGTACTCAGTACTCACTAGTAACTAGCAAAAAAAATCTCCTAGAACTTGGAATTTTGGGTTGTCGCATAGTAATTACACCAGCTTATGTAATCCTATCTATCACAGAAACATAAAAGAGTTCATGGAAGATCTAGTTCAAAACAATTGCAGTAAAAATAAGAACCATTCCACTATATGATAGATGAAAATATAACTAAAGATAAGAGCATCAATAAGTATGGATTCAGCAGTATATACCTCAACTTCAATGGTACTAAATTTGAATCCAAAATCCCTTCAACTGCAACAATAAGTCAATCGGGACAAGCCACTGCAGCAGCAATGCAATAACCAAGGCCAACCCCTATGGTCCCCCAAGTCCCTGCATCCAACCTAATCCTGCTCTGTCTGAACAAACACAGCCCTACCTACATCCATGGTGTTTGCACCCTCGGACACCACTACCGGAGCCGGGCTTCCGACTCCAAGAATTACATCTCTTATGATCCTCGTTGGTGTTAAGAAATTGAATGGCACAACATCCTTAGCAATCTGAGCCTCCATCTTTGGCGCATTATCCTTAGACGTCTTCCATATAGCTTTCCCCAAGGGTGGTTCCTGGTCAAACAAAAAGATTATCCTTAATCTCCTTATTCAGAGTCTCTGCAACCGTTTTCGCATTACCAACCAAATCCAAATAGGATTTTCTCAGCTCAATCTCTTCCTCACTAATATATATAATATTGTAAACCTTAAACCATTACATAAAAAAAATTAAAAATCAATTAAAAAAATATGTATTCAACCGCTGCTATATTTTTTATAATCAACTCAAAAACCATTATCTCAACAAAAATTATCATATACTTAAATCTGTTTCATCAACTTTGAAAAACAAACAAAAAATTTAACTCAGTTACCTGTTTTGGCATATTGACTTCAGGCAGCGAGGCGCGGCCCGGTGAGGCACGGCGAGAAAATGCCACGAAACCCACGGACGAACAACGTGGAGCAGAGCAGAGCAGACGGACGAACTGTACATAGCAGATCAGAAGCGACGGAAGACCACCAACCGATGTACGCTCACACCGTCACGGACGACGACGCAGATGGATGATAAACCCAACGAACGGAGGAGAAACGCCAAGAGCTTACTGTTTCCTATTTTGCTGTGAGAGGGGAAAAGAAGATAAAGAGATTCGTGAAGTGAGGAAGAAAAAGGAAAAAAGAAGAACAAGGAAAGAAAGAAGATGGAGTGCGTATTTGGCTTGGTGGGTGACAGGTTCACGATCGTGGTGGCGGACACGTCGGCGGTTCACAGCATCCTTGTGCACAACTCCAACAAAGACAGAAAGTTAGGGCTGGCAAGGGATCTTTCATTTTGGGGACCAAGGGCTATTTTGGTATTTTAAAAAATAGAGAGGTGTTTAATTAGTTATTTTAAATTAATTATGAGAATATTCTATTTTTTAACAGAATATTCTGTTATCTCAAACGATTTTGTCACGGCAGAAACTAAATTGAAAAAAAAATTAATGTCTAGGGACCCAATTGAAAAGAAAAAAAGTATAGGGACCTAATTGAAAATTCGGTGAAACTATAGGGACCTGCAGAGTAATTAAACCTAAAATATATTATTTTATATATGTTAATATTAATTTGATAAATAAATATTAATTTTAAAATATCTCGTAATATTTTGTTAGCTTATTTTTTTAATGTATGAAATAAAATAATTTTTAAATTATTATTGATTAAAAGAGTATTGTATTTGAAATTTGAATAAATATAATTTTTAATAAATTTATTTATATTATATCACAAGAAAATATTTTATTTCATGCAAAACGGTAAATACATCTTTTTGGACAAAGTAAATAAAATATTTAATTACAATATTTTTTTAAAATTAATATTTATTTATTAAATTAAAAATAACATATAAAATAACATAATTTAGTACTTTTTTTTTAAATACTCTCAATAATAAAATTATTATGTATGAATTGTTGATATTTTTAGACAAAGTAAATAAATAATAATAATAATAATAATAATAATAATAAGAAGAAGAAGAAGAAGAAGAAGAGTATTCTGAAATTTTTAGTATGTTGAGCTCGCATATATAGAGATCAGTTATGTATAAATCGAATTAAATAGATTCGATTTAATATAACTTTATATATTAATAAATATATAAATTTATTTAAAAGTTATATATTTATATTTATTATAATATTTAAAATGAAAAACTTATTTATTAAATATAATTATTATTAATTATGCTTATTAAAAATTATTAAGAAAGATGTTGCTTGTAAATTGAATCTATGGGTTTCGATTTCTAAAAACCATTAAATCGAAACAATTGGCTTCGATTTACATGGACTGTTGTTCACTTGTCTAAATCGATCTGGTTTGATTTACATGTAAATAAAAATCGAACGCAGTTGTTTCGATTTATGGTGATTTCTAGTTTGAAACTTATTATTTCAATTTATATAGAAATGTGTTTTTGGAGATTCACGAAAAAAATTTCGTTTTGGGAGATCTAAATAATTTTGGACTGCACTTGGTTTATTTCAATAATTCACCCGAAAAAAATGTGGTTAAATTGATATTTATTTTGTAATAGTAATAAAAAAAAGGCCAAAATATCCTTAATATTATTTTCTCTCTCTACTAATTCTTTGGTCTTTTAACTTTTTCTTTCTATATAATAATAAAGGAAATAATAGATAAATTAAAAGTTAATTAATGACTTCTTGAAATTAAAAAAGTTATTTAATTTGCAACAAAAATAAAAGTAAAAAAAGACACTTAATACAAAATAGAGGAAGTATATTTTTTAAGTGAATTAAAAAAAATTTGTCTTTAACAAATAATAACTTATTTATTTGATCCGAATTTTATGAGAACATTTGAATAAATATTTAAAAAATATTTTAAAAAATTTAAAATAAAATTTAATCTCTAAATTTTTTTATTTTTAAAAAATAATTAGTCATTCACAAGGATTTGTGTTTTAAAAAAATTACTTGATATAAAATTACTATATTTTAAGAATAAAAAACTTATTTTTTTAATAATATTTGTAAAAGATTATATCAAAATTTAATCTCTAAATTTTTTAAAATATATATTTAATATTTATTTTTTATTATATTTTTAAATTTTTCGATAATTTATTTATCATTCACAGAAAATTATTTTTGTCAACATTGCGAATTTTCTTGTATCTTTTAATAGCTTACTTGAAAGAAAAAAAAAAAAAGAAAAGAATGCCGGGGAAGGATCCGCTGCCGCGAGGGTGGCAGAATCTCTCTCAATTTCTGTGTATCATATACGCACGTGTCTTTATGCTGTTTTGTTTTCTAATAATGAGCTTCCAATTTCCAACTAATTCCTAATCAATGGTCGCCACCGCCATATTAATCATTGCGTCGCTCTTTTAGGTTGCATTGCAGGAGGTTGAATTTCTAGCTAGCCCTTATGTCATAATCTTTATCATTCATAGCATTTATTTTTCTTATATTTTCATAATCATGATGACAATAACTGTTATGATAAGTTCTCGTAATCTTTGGACCTTATAATTGCTTGTTTGTTGTTATTGATGGCTAATAAATGTAATTCATAATTTAAATTTAAGTTTGAGATTTGATTTGTTCAATCATAGAATTAGGTTTAGTTTTTATGTTTATCATTTTGAAATTTAATCAATTATGATTGTAATTAGTTCCTCTTAAAGTTATAAAAAAATATCTATATATAATAATGTTCTCTTATGTAACTAATATTTGAGTGCAATTGCCAATTAGTCTTTTATTGCAAATAATATTTCATATAAAATACTAATAGTTCTTACTTTTTATTGCAAGCGCACGTTTAACATTAAAAAACATTACGATATATAACAATAGGTGAATGTTATGGTGCCTTTGAAATTGTGTCTAATTTATTAAAATAAGTAAATAGATAATATTTAATAAATTTTATATATTTTATTTTTTATTTTAAATATTTTATTTTTTACTTTTAAAAGTAAATTAGACAATTTAAGCACCATAGTAAAAACACCATAAAACTCACCATAACAATATTAAAGAGAAAAAAAAAAAAGAAAGTGTATGATGAGGTAATACATAGTAAATGTCAGAACATTCTATTTTTGAATGAAATATAAAACGTATTTATTAATTAAATCTGGCGCAAAACTAAATTAAAAAAAATATATGGAATTTATGCAGAGAAGAACAAATTTGTTAAATTAAAACTCTTGAATTCATTTCAGAAATTAGTAACCATCCACTGTATATATATATAAAAAAGATCGAAAAGATAAGCCTTAAAGTGGTATTTAAAATTGACGTCATATACTAAAATTATTTTTTGAGATTTTAATTGTACTATTAATAATCATCCACTATATGCATATAATTCTTTTATTAAATAATATAATTATTGTTATTCTCTTGCCTAATACTAACATAATAGGATGTATGTAGATGGGTTTTCGCTATAAAAAGAATTCCTGATGATTCAGCCCAAAAATACAAAACTTGTTAAAAGATTTCACCAAGTTAAAGACTTTGACTTCAAAGAGGTCTTCAACTCAGTTATTTAAGGCCTGCCATACAATTGGTGTGGTTCTTGGCTTCTTGCCATATTTATGAAGTGTACAACACTTTAAACCAAACATTGTATATACACCTTAGGCAAGAGCTCCATGAGTAAATATAAACTTTGAAAAAAAAAACTAAGCATGTTTTGTATCTCTTATCCACTACTACATTTACCTAATAACTATAAAGTACATATAAACATGAATTTTGAACACAAATAAACATGGTTTCTTTTTTCTTCGTGTATCTTATCGGTTACATTTGCCAAGCATAAATATAAATTTTGTAAAAAAAAATAAATCATTTTACATCCAATAACATAATGTCTCTTATCTGCTACCCTTATTATTTGAATATGAAACAAGATACGAGTTAAGTTTTATTTTAATTTCTGATATTGACGAATTGTACTTATTTAATTTTTGACTTTTTAATTGTTACAATTTAGTCTTTTATATTCAAAAAATATACCAATATAATTCTTTGTGTATTTTCTGTCGTTAGAACTCGTTAGTGACGTGGCTCAAACCTTGCTACGATAGACATATTAAAATAATGTTGTATGCGTTTTAGCACAAAAGATATTAAATTAAAAAAAATTGTGTAATCTAAATCCAACAGCTTTTCATTATAGAAAAGTACATGAAGTATCTTTACTATAGGAGGATAATTTTCAAGAAAAAAATATTTCCATTAAAGCAAAATCTATTCAAATGAATAATGAGTTTTTAGACTATTGCAACAAAGAAATCTAAGAATATTTAGACAAAGGATTAATTAGGTCATCAAAGTCTTTTTAGAACTGTACATAATTTTATATAATAAATACTTCTAAAAATAGAAAGAAGAGCTCATATGTTAATAATTAATTACAAGCCTCTAAATAAAGTCTTAAAATCGATAAGATATCTCCTACCAAATAAGAAAGACTTAATTTAAAGATTAAGTAATGCTACTATTTTTTTAAAATTTGATTTAAAATCTGGATCTTATCTAATATCTGTAAAAGAGGAAGATAGATATAAAGCAGTCTTTATAGTACTTTTTGGATATTATGAATAGAATGTAATGTCTTAGGGATTAAAATATGCACCAAGTGAGTTTCAAAAAATTATGAATAATATTTTTTACTCATACGTAGACTTTACCATAATTTACTTAGACGATATACTTATGTACTCTAAAGAAATTAACCAGCACATTCAACACTTAGAAAAATTCATTAATATTATAAAAGAGAACGGTCTTGTCTTATCTGAAAAAAAAATTAAAATATTCATAACAGAAATGAAACTTTTAGGATATGAAAATTTTCAAGGAACAATCACTCAAATTAAAAGATTTGTCGGATTTGTAGGTAAATTTTCAGATGAAATTATTGACAAAAAGCAGCTACAAAAATTTTTAAAATGACTTAATAATGTAGCAGAATTTTTACCAAGAATAAGAATTTTATGCGAACCTTTATATAGGAGGTTAAGAAAATAATCTCTTCCTTGGACAGAGGATATGTCCAAAATAATTCGAAAAGTTAAAATCACAATCAAGAAAATTTTATGTTTAAGCATACGAGAACAAATAGTTAAATATCATTTTGGAGTATAGGATTCGGCTCAGAAAAATTACGCAACTATTAAAAAAATTAGCTATTGTCTTATGTGATTTATGATTTCAAGAAGATCTTTTTAACAAGTCTTTCTTAATCAAAACTGATTGCAAAGATGCACCTAGTATGCTAAAAAATAATGTTAAAAATTTAGTCTCCAGACAAATATTTACTAAGTGACAGGCTATATTATCATGTTTGATTTTATTATTGAACATATTAAACGTGAATCAAATGCATTGCCTGATTTTCTAACAAGAAAAATGTTTACAGGGTAGAAATGAGCAAACAGCAAGTAAGTAGTGAAGATTATGGTCAACCACTTGACCAACCAATGACTTCATTACCAGCTAAACAATTAACCATTAAACCTTTGACAATGTCACAGGTTATTAAAAGCAAAAAATCATCTACATCAAATAAAAGCTTATATGATGTACTTATAGCTAACAGATATACATTATTACATCCATCTGATCTTTTTAAAACTAAACCACTATCCGAAGAGCATCTTTATCATAAAAAACCTATACCCATAAAAATAATGGCCTTAAAAAATAGTTCAAAATAGACCGAAGAACCATTTATAAAACAATATTTTCAAATACCTTCCATTACTTACCAGTGAATATCCAAAAAATCCAAACCTTTTATAAGTTTATTCTAATAGTTGATACATGATTAGTTGAACTAATCCATAATACAGGCTCAACCACCAAAGACAAAATATACTCCAAAATTAAAATTACCAAAGTAATAACTCTGTTAGAATGGGAAAAACCTCCTTTTCACTGTAAAAATTTTACCAAAAAATTTAAGCTTCAGAATTATGCTTACTATGATTATATAGATGCATGTGGTTTACCATGTACCTATCTCTGAACCCGCATTCATGGTTCATATGGTTTTGCAAGAAAAAATTTTCTACAGTTTTCTAAGTGGTTCCATGTATAGTTCTAAGAATTCGGATCGATAGAAGCTATGTTTTTTAAAGGTGACTAGCATGACTTATGAATATTTTAAAAATAAGACATCATTTTTAGATGACTACAAGCTGATTTTCTTCATTCCTACTATGAAAATATGTTGAATAATAACATGAAAACATGATTCAGCAGGATATGAAGACACTCCGAGTGTACAATATTTAATTTGAAATATAAAAGTAAAATGGTGGAATAAATTTTACCTTAACCTAATCAGTAAAAGGATAATTGATAACTGGATGACCATATCTCAAGAAAGATCAACCCGAGTTATAGTTCAGGGTTTGATAAAATATCATATAAAAAAGAGACTCATTTCTTAGCACACAAAAAATAGATTATGGTTGTTCTTGCAGCGGCTACCTTAGAAGAAGAAATTCATAATTCTTTAAAAGTAACTAAAGCAATCTCAACAGATGAAAATGAAGAAGTTCAGTTTAGCTTAAGACTATACATATTAGATACCAAGACCCATTTAAAAACTAAGAAAAAAAAGAGTCCCAAATCAAAAAATCAGACACATGTTTGACAATAAAAAATGTGTCAAAGAAGCTCTAAAATCAACAAAGACATCACATGCAAAACACAACAAATCCTTCCAGCGAAATACCAATAGAATGCTAGAAAAATTATAAAACCAGCTACCAGATTTTCAAAAACTACGACAGAAGACATTAATCCCAGACAGAGCCCCTGAATCAACCCACAGAAAGAGCAAGCAGATTTGCAAAAATTAGAGATAAATTTGTAAAATAATAAAGGAGACAGTTCGCTATAAATAGCGAGAGGAGTTATTAAGGCATCCTCTTTTACACACAATTTCTTATACCTTGTAATATCTATAATTCTTTCGTTGCAGTCTTTATGTTTTTAACAATCATCTTTGTATTTTTTCTAAATTTGTAAATTCCAATATAAGTCCATATTCAGTTTATATCATGAATATGGTTAGCTTATGTATTATCCAAAGTTCTGAAAATCGGACCGGTTATCGAATCGTTTTAGTCACTGGTTTACTAATTTACTGGTCCAACCGATCTAACCGTGGTTCAACCGAAAAAATGTTTTATAATAAAAAATAATAAATAAATTATAAATAAACACTGTAAAATCACTACAACAAAAGCGGCACTTAGCGGCAGTTTCTAGAGACGTTTAACGGCGGTTTTGAACCGCCGCAAATGTTTTGCGGCGGTTTAATGAAACGCCGCAAGATGGGGAGCGGGTAAATGCATAGCAGCGGTTTTAGCTAACCGCTGGAATAATCGCCGCTAAACGTCTATCAATTTTGCGGCGGTTTGCAACCGTTGCTAAATAGCAAATAAACGAAAATAGCATTTGTTTTGCGGCAGTTCTAAACCGCTACCAAATTTTAGTATTTCCGTTCATAGTTATTAGAATCGGACCGGACCGTCCGGTGGGCCAACCGACTCAATCATTAAACCTGCACTTCCACCAATAGACCCACAACGTGTCGATCACTGTAGAATATCAACTATGTAAAGCATGTTACCACCAAGCCAAATGTCTCTTCAATGTATATAGCGCTAATAATTATATATATCATATGAACACAATTGATTGTCCCACAATTTTTTGTTGTATACTTTATATCTGATCATTGTTATTATAGGTACCTTATATATTGGGTAAAATACACAATTAAATCAAATGGAGGACCAAATTACACAATTCTACCAAATTGAAAAACATTACTAGGATCTCCCAAAAGCACATTCTTATGTAATTCGAATCAGTCTCATTCGAATTAGACAAACCAACACTAATTCGAATTAGTCCTATTCGAATTAGTAGTACTGCTTGTAATTCGAATTTGTCCAATTTGAATTACGCTTGCATGTAGTCTTAGGGTAGTTCGAATCAGGGTGATTCGAATTATGCACGCTAGGACGTCTTTAGTAATTCGAATGGGTCTGCTTCGAATTAATTTTGGACCATAGTAGATCGAATTAATTTACATCTATTTATATATGATCCAAGCGTATATAAAGAGTACAATAAAGAGTACATTTAATAATATCCATAATGAATTCAATAAAAAGTATATTCAATCATAAATAAAAAAATAATAATTATAAATATTTTTTTATAAATTATTAAAAATCAAATATTTAAAATTAGTGAAATATTTGCCAAAAACATTATATTTTGTTGGTCAGTTAGCATTATTGAATCTATTAACCACGATAATATGCAGATGATTAATTGGTTTTCATATAAAAATATTTTTATTATATTTAGTATTTAATTTTGATAAAATATTAATTAATTTTAAATTTAGTTATTATGAATTCTTATATCTAAGAATACAAGTTAAGATTGTTATTAAAAAAAATTTAAATTTTTTATTTTAATAAATACTCAACAAATTATTAAAATAAAAAAATTATAATTTAAAATTATAATTTTGGTAAAATTATAAAATTTTGAATTTTTAATGACTTGTAGAAAATATTTTTAATTATTATTATTAATATTTTATAGAAAATATTTATAATTATTATTTTTAGAAAATGTTCGATTTTTAATTAGTTCAGAGTATGATTTTATTTTCGTCTTTTACATCCATGTTTGAATGCAAATTTAAATGCCAATAAAGTAAATAAGAAAATCTTATTGGTAAATTTGTTCACATGAGTTAACATATATAGCTTATTTAACTTGTGAATTTTTTTTACGTAAAACGAATGTAGAAAAAGTGTTACGAGTTTGAGTAACAATGATTTAAACTTATGTAGCTTAAGATAATAGTGTTTACTTTGCTAGATTATACCCAGATGGTTATTACTAAAGAAAACATTGCAATATGTGGTAATACGCATTTTGCGGCGGTTTAAACAAAACCGCCACAAAACGTAAAATAATAACTCACCCGACGGTACATATAGCGGCGGTTTTCAAAAAGACACCGCTAAATGCAAGTTTGATTGAAATATAGCGGCGGTTCGAGAAAAATTGCCGCTAAATGTTGTCCTGATTGCAGCCCCAACCAATAACCGCTGCTATATGTGCCGCAGGTTGCTGTTTTGCGGTGGTTTTATAAAACCATCGCAAAATTTTTGCCGCTATCTGCCGAAATTGTTGTAGTGAAACATAATTACAGTTTAATATAAACCTTAAAATATCTTTCAAATTTAAATCATTACATGAAATGTCATCAACCAAATCTTATGATCTTTCTTCATAGACAAGTCACTTATAACCTGGAAAATTATAGTACTATTCTTAACTGACTCAACAAACTGAAGAATCTCGGACTCAACCTTTTCGACTGAATTAGCTTTCACTGCTACAACATATAATGCAGAGGCATATTTTCCAGAGCCACCAAACATAACCATGCTTGATTTTCTTGACAGTTCCCAAGTCAATGATAGGGAACTTGCCATACTTGAGTCTAATGTTTTAAGTCACAACAAAATCATACTAAACAAATTCAAGTGGCTTGAAAAATGATTAAATATAATTCTACTTAGAATGAGACTAAATCAAGACATATGGAATCAAATCTCACATCAACAAAGAACCCTGCTGATACTGTGAGTAAGCCAGATGCCTTCCAGCGATCTCCAATAAGTTGGGTCACTTCTTGTGATGGTCGTCGTGCCCTTAAATGCTGACCATTCATCCACCTGAATAGAAGACAAAGAATAAATTTAGGAACCCTAAATAGATATTTATTATATACTTTTAGCAACAATGCTTTTAGGAGTAAGAAATATATAACTTAAAATTCCCAATATGAATAAACTAACTAATAATGCATTCAACAACTATATGCATGTAAAACATCATGTATAACAGGAACTTGACATTTTGAACGTAAAATTACTAAATTAGCAACCACAAGTTTTCATCATTCAGCAAACAAAACCAAGAATCAAGAAACAAAAATTAGCAAGAATGGATTTCAATAAACACCAGACCACACTAAACAGAACCAACAATCAAGAACAATTAGCATTTAGCAATAAACCTTACAAAACAGCAACCAGCAATCACACTAAACCTGAAATCAATAAAGCTAAACAAAAATTTCAACAATGATTTGATTCTCATTTTTAGCAATAGCAAGAAAATTTTAACAGAAATTTCAAAAATTAAAAAAACTAAAAAAGAGTAGCAACACTAAATCAATTATTTGATTTCAAAATATCCATTCACAATTTCACATTCAGAAATCAATAAAGAGAGCATAAAAAGAAGAAGAAGAACCGAAGAAGTGAAAGCAGGGCCACTAACCTTCGACGGAGAGACGGACGGCGAGCGGCGAGCAACGACCCGACGGCAAGCTGCTCCAAGCCTCGAACAGAGAAGTCAGGGAGGATGGAGACGACATGCCGAGTTACAAGAGATGGTCTGGGTTCGGGACACGGGGAAGGAGGAAGAAGTGGAGGCGCCAACAACACGGCGGCACTGCGGCACAACCGTTAAGGAAGAACTAGGGTTTTGATTTGGTACCAATTTGAACTTTGCTTCAGTCAAGGGGGTGAGAGAATTCAGTTTCACAAATGAAGCTAAGGGGGCGCACGGGTTGGATTTTCTTTTTCCTTTTAAAAGAAGCTCAAAACGACGTCGTTTATCCAGAACCGGCCGATCACTAGTCCGGTTCAACCGGCCAATTTCCAACCAGTTCAGTAATTTCTGAGCGATTTGCAAATGGATGGTTATAAGCAACGGACCGAATCGTTTTATCGTCAGTTCTCAGTTGGACCGATTCGACCAACCGGTGCGATCCAATTTTCAGAACATTGGTATTATCATTATTGATCTATTAGATATATTACTCTATTATTAATATTACTTTTTCTTAACAAGTGGGTCATTTAATCGAATGAAACATATGTTTAAAAATCATTGGTTACCTCTTTTCAAAAATCATTTTCTCAAACACATGCTTATTATGTTGCAAATTTTTGTGGTGTCACGTTAAACTTAATAAAGAAATCATTTGACTACTAACTACTTTTGTCAAGTTTTTAATGTTTTTTACTACCTCTTTATTATTGCTTTTATCTTTCGAATTATTTCTATTTTCTTTGTTGAATCTTTTCCTTTTTATAAATGCTAAAAATGATCAAGTTTTGATTGTGACCATCATCGACCTGCTGTTCATGCCTTCAGGGCTTCACCGCTTCCACAAATTCGCCATTACTACTTGCATGCCCAAGACGCCAAGTCATGATCCATTATTTCAACGATCATTATTCCTAATGAACCATACGATGCACACATTCCTTTTAGATGGCTTGTTTTTTATGAAGTACTGATAGTGACGCTAATATAGAATACGACATAGAATAGTAGAATAATACACAAATTTTAATTTTTTATAAAGCATATACACATGCTATATATATATGAAATATTTTGTAGACAGATTGTAATAATATTTAATATTTTATTGATATTAAAATATAAATTAATATTTGCCAATGAGTGATAGCTCAAATAGCATAGTCTTCCCATACTCAATTAAGAGGTTGTGGGTTCGAGTCTCATATTTTTAGTAAAAAAAAAAACATATATATATATATATATATATATATATTTTAATTATTTTTTACATTTTTAATTATATAAAATATTTAAAATAAATTTTTATTTGAATAAATAATAATATATTTTTTAAATTTATTTTAAAAATATAGATTAAAAATAAAGTTTGATATGTTGATACTTGTTAATATTTAAGTATATTTAAGTAAAAAAGTATTTTTTGTATTTTTTATCAAGAGATATAGTTAAATATAAAAAACATAGGTATTGAATGAATATTGTATCTAAAATATATTTGATATGCAGATTCAACAACTTAATTAACTGTATGTCCGTGTTTCATTTTTTTTAATAGGGGGGGGGGGGTTGTTTGTGTGTTTTGAGGCCTTTGGATAGGATATTGTTGGCATTGTGGGATGGTTCAGTTCCCATTGTGGAATATGATTAGTGTTGCTTAATTATGAATTCTTTGCAAGTATAATTTTTTCGAGCCTAGTTTGCAATATGGCTTTAGAATGCCATTTTAACATATCATTAAGCAAAATAATGGTAAGTAAAATTTTGGTGTTCTCGAATTAGAACCGGCTCCGTGGGTAAAAACTCAACAAAATGAGGGGTTCAAAGGTTTTTTTTAACTAAGTTTTTAATGAAGTTATCACGCGCTTTTTTTTCTTTGGTACGTACGTCCATATATGTACGCAAACGCCATTGTTTCTTTTTTATTACTTTTTTCTCTTCCTTCTTTTCATCTTATCATTGTCGTCTTCTTCTTTTGTTATTACTATAGTCATTGTTGTCTTTTTTTATTATTATTTAATTTTTTTTTGTCATCTTTCTTTATTTCATTTTACTATTATTTAATTTATTCTCCTCTCTTTTTTGTTCTCATTCTTCTTTATTATCATCATCGTTTTTGTCGTCTATATCTTTTTTTATATATATGTTCACATAATTAGAATATATAAATTTTTAAAAGACCACGTATCCAAAACATTAACACCTAATCAATAAAATACGCATAATACAGAAATTTTGGAACACAACACATATTTTAATATACAATACAAAAATTTTGGTGTAACATAAAATTTTTTAAAAGATTACATGTCCAATACATTGATATTCAACTAACAAAATACGCACAACACATAAATTTTGGTTTATGCATAATATAAAAATTTTGACACATAGTACACAAATTTTTAAAGAACTACATATTCAAAACATTGACTCATCCAATCAACAAATATATTTGCAGCAAAAAATTTGATACTATGTGAAAAGTTTTTAAGCTATATTGATAATTTGTGCTATGTACAAAATTTTATATATTATGTCAATAAATTTCTGTACTTTTCAATAAATATTTTTGTGCTGAAAAAGTGTGAAAATAAAGAAATAATGCACATGTATGTCTTTTTTTTGCTGATTTGTGTCTAGAATTTAATTACAAAAATATTTGTATATATAACATAACCGTTTAATTGTCTATGTATTAATAAATTTTATACAAACAATTAATTATGTATTGATATGATGAGGAAAAAAGAAAAAAAAAATACGAAAACGACGTTCTTTAATTTTTTGGCCAAGAAAAAAAGAAAAGCAAAGTATTTTGATCTCTTGGTATCGCTGTCACTCCATCCGCTCCTCATGCAGCAGAGAGAGAAGGAAGATGAAATTACAACCTTCACCTCAGCAACACCATCGAGAGGGAGAGAGAGAGAAAGAGAGAGAAGGCATGGAAGGTAGAGAGAGTTGAGTTAAGTAGTTACTAGTTAGGGTTAAGGTGTGGCTGAATAATGTTAGAGCGTGATTAAGTGAATAGAATTAGGATTAAGCGCGAAAGAATTATGGGCTAATGGCATATGGGTCGTGGCATTTTCAATGAGTTTAATTTAAGCATAATGGAATTATTAAGCTTAATGTATTTTTAATTAAAAAAATATTTGTTATATATAAAATTAATGGTTAGATAAACCAAAAATTATTAGTCGCCCACAAAACATAAAAAAAAATTATAAAAATGTTTACAAACAATTATTTATATATTTATATTTGTGTTTTATGTGTTTATTTATGATTTAATATATTAATCTATAATAATTCAGTTATTCTAATTGAATCATGGGTATATTCATCAGTTGAATTTTTAAACTGTCGGTCTTTGTTTTCAGAACCTGATTAATGGAGTTTAACATATCCTAGACTATTATTACATGTGTCCAAATAAAAATGGAGCGTTTAAATTCTTATGCGGTGAAAATAAAAAATAATATATATACATAAAAAATTAATTATTAAATTAGTTATTTTATATTTATATATAAATATATATTATTTAATTTATTTTTTGCATATAGGTAGTATGGTTGGAAAAAAATTACATATTTAATAAGATTTCTTAGAAATAATAAAAGTCAGTTTATTGATTGAAGATGCACTTGTTACGGTGAAAATTCAGGTGAAGTCGACTTCACGTGAAGTTGATATCTAAGAGCTGTTAGATAAAAATTTAGTCAAATCAGTCAAATTATCTAACGACTCTCAGGTATCAACTTCACGTGAAATCGACTGTACCTGAGTTTCCACCACTTGTTACTAGGTAGTTAATTTCTTCACTATAATTGTTTCTCCGCATTTATAAATGGCTTAGAGTCCGTACGTGAATTATTATTCCAATTCACCACCCGCACATTATTGCTTCCACATTGCATTGGTTAATTTCTCTGCACTTTTCATATATTTTTAATCCAAAATGGAGGTTGGAAGTGTGCTCCAGTTTCTTGAGGACAAGACCATTTTAGTGATTGGAGCCACAGGCTTTCTAGCCAAAAGTGTGCTTCCTCTCACTCTCTTTCTCTCAATTCATAAATAAATGATTTTTTTCTTGTATACTGAACATATGTTGAATTGGTTTATGGTTTCAGTTTTTCTCGAGAAGATATTAAGGGTTCAACCAAATATTAAGAAGGTTTTTCTTCTCTTAAGAGCCGGAGACGCCGAATCTGCTGCTCTTCGCTTGCATAATGAGGTAAATGAACAATTGAACATAGGTGACTTTGTGAATTCTAATATGAATTTATTTGTAATAATTATAGTGATTATTCAAATATTGTTTTAAATACTATAGTTACCACAGTCATTATAAGATAGACATACTAAAATGCATTATATAACTTTCGCTTTATTATATGTGCAAGTTAATGTCGGTTTAATTTCTGCTTTTTCTTTTTTAGTTGGGACAGGGGACATCATGTACTTCTCATAATTTTTTTTAATGCTATATTATTAAAATGTCTTTATTTAAATATTAGTTCTATATTTATTTTAAACTTGTATTCATTTAAAAAATTATAGAAAATTAATTTTTAGTTAGTCAATATTAATTAACTAACTAACTTTAGTGTTTAGATTTATAATTTAGAATTAAAGGTAAAAACTTTATAATTTAGGATCTAAAGTTAAAGATAAATAATATAATTTTAAAAAAAATTGTTTGGTGTTGTTTGAAAAAATTAATTATTTAACATTTTTATTTATTAATATATTTATTTTAATTAATTTTAAATAAAGTAGAATATAATCCAAAAATCTAATTAATTTAGATATGATGATTCATTTGAATAAATTAAAAATTAACTACGAAGTAAATATTGAATTTATATTTCGATGAATATATGAACAATTATTTACCATTATATATATATATATATATATATATATATATATATATATATATATAGAGAGAGAGAGAGAGAGAGAGAGAGAGAGAGAGAGAGAGAGAGAGAGAGAGAGAGAGAGAGAGAGAGAGAGAGAGAGAGAGAGAGAGAGAGAGAGAGAAACTAATCTTATTATATACATGCTAAATATTTGTTTACTTTTTGCTTGCAGATCTTAGGAAAGGACTTGTTTAATTTGCTAAAAGAAAATATGGGTACAAATTTTGAGCCCTTTATATCAGAAAAATTGAGACCGGTTCCTGGGGACATTTCTCGTGAGGACTTGGGTTTGAAGAATGATTTGATCCTAAAGGAAGAGATTTGCAATCAAGTAGATGTTATTGTTAATGCAGCTGCAACCACTAGGTTTGACGAAAGGTATATTTACACGAGATAAGATTATGGATAAATTACGATTTAGTTTTTAATATTTGGACTAAATTTTATTTTATTTTTTTAATATTTAAAATATTGTATTTTTGTCTCAAATGTCTTATTTTATTATATTTTAGTTTTTGATCAAAATTAATTTATCCAATCATTTTATTAGATTATAGATGAATATGCATTATTATCATCCAATCAGATTGTCTAATCTTTTAATGAATTGGGGTAATTCTCTCATTCAAAACTACAAAAATTATATCCTAGTAAATAATATCATTTTCTTTTCTTTTAAAAAATAAAAGTTTTTATTTTAATTAAAAAAATCATGCTAAAAGATCGGATTTTATAATTTTTTTTTATCATACACACTCGTATCACACACATTAAAAATTCTTTACTGCTATAAGTCTACAATCCAGTTATTACTAGAAATTAAATCTTGGTAGGACTATTTATGAGGCAAACAAGTTTGCGACTAGTACACTGCCTCAGGCACGGATCTTATACTTTAATCACTGGTTTGGTTTTCTCCATTCTTTTGGAATACGTTCATTTAGTCACTTTCTATTATTTTTCATGATTTGCTCGCTTCCTTAAAAATGCAGATATGACATCGCGTTAGACCAAAATGTCTTCGGAGTCAAGCAGATCATAAACTTTGCCAAACAATGTAGCAAACTGAAAGTGCTGGTCCACCTGTCAACAGGTTAATGTATACTTTTTTTTCGCTCATAGTCGAATTCACCTAAATCGGGATGGCCTATGGCGGTTTATATCTAAATATTATAGAGCTGATAATAGGTAGAGTAGAATAGGGTAGGATTTGGAATTTACTTTAACTTTATTTATGGGTTGAAAATTTTTTTAAAATTCTACCATATTCTACCTGCGGGTTAAAAATCTCTCAACCCTAATTCTACCCGCACTCTAAAGTTCTAAATCCTATCATATCCGATCAGACTCGCAAAAAAATAAAAAATTTCAAGCAAATATAAAATTTAACCATTCCAAATTTTATACATATTAATAAAATAGAAAATAAAAAATTAAATTCAAATTAAAATTAAAAACAATAAAATCTTAAAAAAATTTAACATAAAATTACAAATAATATAATCATCAACTAGCTTAATAGTTATTTCAAGTTTTTATAAGAGAAAAATTGTGAGTTCAACACTCATTTTCTTCACTACATACATAACTTTTACATATATATTATATAATATATTAGAGATGTGGGTAAGGTAGGGTAGGATATACTCTGAACCCGTATCCTATCCTACCCACGAGTAAACTTGCACCGCACTCTATCATATCTGCAGCGAATCGAATAGACAACCCTATCTGAACAAGTTGGTCCAAATTGAATACCTGCAAATAGGTATATATTGCCAATCCTAATGTAACGATTTATATAAAATACTTACAGAACCTAAAATATAATCAATCTTCAATTATTGCATTTGTAATCTTAAATCTTCCTTTATTTAGTTATGCAATTTACCTTTAAACTTATATACCACATGTTATGTTATACATTACGGTTTGACAATAGTAATTGATTTTTAATCAATTTTTATAAACTTTAAAGACTTTTAACTTAAAAAGTTTGTGAAAATATCATTTTCAGAATTTAAATTAAAACAGAAAATGACATGTTATATGCATTAAAAAAAAAAAGAATTCAACACTTTAAAAACTGACATGCTATTATAGGTAAAAAATAAATCAATAGGTTTTGGGATTTTAATTTTTATAATCTTCAAAAAAAAGTTAATATAATTAGTAAGTTATTTTTTAAAATTTGAACCATTGACAATAAAATATAATAAACAAAAAACTATAATTTGTATAATTAATAAAAGTTACAACAATTTTTTTAATTTTAATATTTTTTTCTTTTATTATTTTCTTGATACGTGCCTTACATAACGATTGTGGCTCCTTAATCTCAGCTTATGTATGCGGTGAGAAAGGTGGACTCATATTAGAGAGCCCATATAACTTCAAAGATGTGCCTGGATTAGACATTGATGCTGAAAAGAGATTGGTGTGTGACAAATTAGATGAGCTACAGAAGCAAGGGGCCACACAGAAACAAATCACAGTAGCTATGAAGGACCTTGGTATTAGCAGGTTAGTCAAATCGACTCATTCTTAAGTGCTTTTAAAGTAAGGGTTTAGCTAGTTAATTTTTTTTTGGTGAATGAAATAAATTAAACAAAGAAAAACAAACCAAACAAAATAAGGAACTGTCTAAATAGAGAGACAGTCCCGTTTAAGACTACTCTTAAATTCCTCCCAAGGTAAAAGAAGCTCCACATGCGAAAGTTGTAACTTCATCGCCATCTTTGCCATAGTATCTGCCACCGTGTTTGCATCTCTCATAATCAAACGAAAGTCAACCCGCCAATTCCAATGCATGATATCTCTTATTTTGAGCACCAGTGGATCAATAAACTCAAAACCATCTTGAGTAACAAGATTAAATGCTTCCACACAATCCGTCTCACAAATAACATCTCGTTGACCCACATCCCAAGCTAAGAGATATCCTCTCCAAATAGCAAACAATTCTCCTTGAAGAATACTATTACTCTCAATCATTCCCAAACACCCCCTTTGCCAGCTCCCATTACAATCTCTAATAACACAAGCAAAACCAACACTATCACCCGAACCAAAATAACTAGCATCACAATTAATCTTAAAAGTACCAATGGATGGGGGATTCCAAAAACCATTTAGAGTAGAGGGAAGGGACATACGTTGTAATTCAAAGATATTCCTAAGCTCCTTTTCTGAAGTTAATGCCAGACAAATCACTTTTTCCGGAGGCCAAGTTTCATCGGGATTAAAGATGTCATTATTCCTTACTCGCCATATCCACCAAAGTCTCGAAAAGAACTTGAACGGATACTCTCTGCTATGATACAAGAACCAGTTCTTCAAATCCAAAGGATGACAAGAAATATCCAACCTATGCCAGACAAGCTGAGCTTTGGGACAATCCCGAATACAATGTAAAACCGATTCCTGGCTAGAAAGACATCTTGGACACTTATCCGACGACGACATCCCTCTTCTAAAGCGAAAACTTGCAGTAGGAAAAGCCTCCTTAAGACACAACCAAGCCAAAAATTTATGCTTTTCCGGAACAAGCTGGCGCCAAAGCCAAATCCAATTCTCCCGCTCCTCCCAACCAAACAGCTGCTTACACAACCACAAGTAACCATTGCGAGAGTTATAGACTTTGGCAGCAGACCCACTCCAATACCAACCCACTTCCGGACCTGCTTGTTCATCTGGATTGTAAGAAAGAATATTATCTTTCAGATTTTGAGATAAAGGAGAATAAAGAGTATCCAAATGCCACCTACCAACCGACCAAATATCCTGTATCCAGAGATTCGAATCAGAAATGTGAACATAATCGATCTCATTAGATAACCGTCCTTCTTTCCTCCAGCTAGAAAACCAAAAATTCTGGTTCAAATCTCCAATACACTAAGCAAACCCATCCTTTAACACTTCCCAAGCCTTGCAAAGACACCTCCAAATGGGAGATTCCTTGTTCTTAGGATAACTAAAATAGTCATATAGAGATGATCGGTATTTGGCATCCAACAATTGGACCCATAGCTTGTTTGGCTGCTGGAAGAAAGTCCAAACTAGCTTCCCAAGAAGAGCAATATTTACACAATAAGGATCTCTAATCCCTAAACCTCCATATTTTTTTGGAGTAACCAGTACCTTCCAACTAACAAGATTCAATCCTCTTCCATCAACTTGTCCTTTCCAAAGAAAATTCTTCATCATAGACTCCAATTTACTAATGATTCCTTTGGGAAAAATAGAGACTTGCATCTAGTACATGGGAATAGCAGCGACAACAGAATTAACCAAGCAAAGTCTACCAGCCCGATTGAGTAAACTTCCTTTCCAGCTTGTTAGCCTACTCCGAATCTTATCCAGGACACCATTGAAAGCTGAACGAGTCACCCTAGAATGGCTAAGGATAACTCCAAGATACTTGCCCAAGTCCTGGACAAATCTGATAGAGGATACCCCAGTGAAAACCTCTTTCCTTGTTGCAGAGACATTCTTGGAGCAAAGCGCTTTAGACTTCTCCACATTAATCTTCATCCCAGATGCTTTGCAAAAAGTCTCTAAAATCAACATCACATTTTACACTTGTCTTTTTGTAGTTTTACAGAATAAAAAATTTATACGTTAAGAATTAAGATTGTTACTAATAGAATTTTTAAAATTTGTATTAATAAATACATAAAAAAATATTAAAATTTTAATTATATATTTTTTTATAAAAATTTTTAATTAATAATTTTATTTTTTTAAATATATATTAATTAAATCTTTAAGATAAATAAAAAATATTTAAAAATTACATATTAAATTTGAAACTGTGAAAGGAGGATGAAGCGGCAGAAGATGCACAATTTTTAAAAGTCTCCATTTGGATCCAAATATAGGAATTACTAAAGCCGTATAAAACAAAATAAACAGATGAAAATTAGGGAATTCTTTTGGGCTATTTTTGTTTTTGAGAAGATGATAAAATAAGATATTGAGGATAAGATATAACGGAAAGAGATACAGAATTTAGTGTTCTTGTATTCTGTTTGGTGATAAAGTAGAATAAATTATGAAAATTTAATTTATTGTCTTTTTTTTATTCAAAAAATTTGAGAAAAAATATAATAATAAAATATATAATTATAAAAAATTAACAAAAATAATTAAAAAATAATAAATAAGTTGTATCTTTTATTAGTGTTTCTGTGTTCTTTCTGTCAAAATAGACACAAAAATATCTTAATTTAATGTTTCTGAACACAATGTCTCTGGTCATGTCTCATCTATTAAATATGATTTTGTGTCTCTGTGTCCATGTCTCAATGTTCCGTTCCTATAAACAAACAGAGCTTTGAGGATGTCTTGGATGTTGATCTCTTTCATATGAAAGGTAGAGTCCAAATTAATCTCAACATTACTAAACCATTTAAGAGAACGCTTAAGATTGCTTATCCCAACAAAAAGGTGCTGGAAGTCGTCTCACTTAAATACAAAAGAATTGGTAACTTTTGTAACTATTGTGGATACATAGACTATGAAACATGAGGGTGCACCATTCAGATTGAAGATTCAATTCGAGGAGAAGTTAAAGAAGAAAAATGAGTTGATTGGCTAAAATTTGACCAAAGATGAAAAAGAGAAACAGCAATGAAAGATAACAGGAACCAAAATAGAGGTACGAGAGAATAAAGTAGACATTCTAGGCCACATCAACCGATTCTAGTAAAACTCATTAACAATCTAATCTTTTAATGAAGTCTAAACGAAGAAGAACCTATGGAGGTGGGGATAAGAAGATAGAGAGCATCACTAATTCACAATCACTTGTTCTTGTTAAAGAATCTACATGTTACAACCGAAATTTTGGATATCCAATGATAAAATACAGGGAGAAAGAGGAAGCATAGAAGACCTACCAACAGATTTTGTTTTTGGTGCAATAAATCAACAAACAGAACAACAGTTGAATAAGAAATCTGCTATAAAATAATTGGCTAGAAGAAGCTTTATTAAGGTGACAAGTGCTAAAAGATCACAAAAACCCAGAATCCAAGCAATCATAAGAAACAATGCTCAGACAAAGAGGAGAATCTAATAGAGGGAGAGGATGCCACCTCACAAATAACACCTAAGTGTCCATAAAGATGATGATGTGGAACTGTCGAAGTTTGGAGAATCTTCTAATAGTTCACATGTACATCATGAAAAGGATTTGTAAATTCCATTCTCCTGACATAATGTTTTTATGTGAAACAAAAAAATATTTTTTTGATAGTTAAAAAGCATTGTGGTAAGGCTGATTTTAGGCAAAGTTATTGTGTGGAGCCGTGGGGCACAACATAAGGTCTCGTTCTTGCTTGGAAAGACAATGTGGAAGTAACTATTTTGCTTTTAAAAGACTACTTAATTTTTTTATTTGGGCTGATCAAATTTTACAAAAAAATTGAAAAGTTGTAACAGTACATTTGCACTCCAAGAAAAATACAAGAGTTGAACAATTCAAAAAAATATTAGAATTAAAGGGAGATACAGATGACCTTTTTTTAGCAATTGGTTATTTTAATGCAATCTCAGATTTTCATGCGAAAGAGGGAGGGAGAATGAAATCGACTTTTTCCATTGACTCTTTCAATAGCTTCATTAATGAATGAGAAATGATTGACTTGGGATATGCAGAGAGGAAATTCAAGTGTAACAATAAGAAATTTGGGGATCATCTTATTTATGAAAGATTGGATAGAGGTTTGGGATCACTTTTTCTATGAATCAGCTACTTAAGAGCTTCCATTCTTCACTTGAAAAATATAGGCTTAGATCACATCCCACTGATGCTAGTCTCTGATAGTGAGGTGAGAAGAGCAAAAAGAAAATTTCTGTTCCAAGAACGATGGTGTGAAAGCAAAAAAGTGGCAAATATTGTAAAAGAAGCATGGTTAACTATAATAGAAGGGTCTCCAATGTTTAAACTGCATTACAAACTAAAAAGATATAGACATATGTTGGTGGATTAGCAAAAATTCAGCCTAAATAATTCCCAAAAACTCATAATAGAGTTAAAGAAAAATTTTGAGATAACAAAAGGAGAAGGAGTAAGGGCAGATAGACAGAGATATTTGGAGCTAGAAGGAGAATTGACTAAGACCTACGTGATGGAAGAAATGTACTGGAGGGAGAAATCAATTAGAGTCTAATGGCTAAGATGGGGTGACAAAAATACGAATTTCTTCCATACAAAATTCTAATAGAAGAAGGAACAACCGAATCGACAAATTACAAGACAACCAAGGACATTACGAATCATAGCTGGAGAAAATAGCTTAGATAGCCTAGGAGTATCTTGAGAATCTCTTCACAGCCTCAAACCTGAGAGATGCTAATATCAAACTTCAATCTATGAGAAAAAAGGCAGAAGAGGACACCAATAGAAAACTAACAAGGAGAGTATCGGATAAAGAGATCAAGACAACCACTTTTTCAAACATTCTCTTCTCTGCATAAGGTGAAGACGGTTTCACAACCAAATTCTTCCAGCACTTTTGGGAGATCATAAAAAAAGATGTGATTGATGTAATCACAAGTTTTTTCGCAGGAAAAAAAATGTTGACAGCCACAAACCACACCTAAATATGTCTAATTCCTAAGACACAAAATGCAGAAAACACGACACAAATATGGCTGATTAGCCTGAGCTGTGTGTTCTACAAAATCATCTCCAAAATTTTAATTCACCAGATGCAAGGGGTCCTCTAGAATCATTAGTGACAATCAGAGTACATTTCAGCGACAATGTTCTCATAGCTCATAAGTTTATGCACTGTTTAAAGAACAAGTGCCATGGTGAATATGAAATTGCGGTTAAGCTAGATATAAGCAAGTCATATGATAAAGTGGAATGGTACTTTGTCTGGGACCTTATGAAAAGACTTGGGTTTTGCGATAAATAGATTGGTTGGATGAAGGAATGTGTTACTATGGTATCCTACTCTATTATTGTGGAAGGTCAATCCTATGGTTTATTTAAACTATTCGGGGGTTTGCATCAAGACGACTCTCTCTCCCTCTATCTTTTCCTAATTTGTGCAAAAAGGTTATCTCTTCTGCTCCATAGAGGAGAGCAAAGACAAAAGATATCTAGTGTAAGACTTAATTCTAAATATCCTAAAATCAACCACCTATTCTTTGCAGATGATTCGATATTTTTTTGTAAGGCAATATAGCAGGAATGTCAGAGATTACTTAAGGTGCTGGAAGTCTATGGTGATATTAGTGGACAACTAGTGAATTTAAACAAATCCTTCACTTTCTTTAGTTTAAACATTCCAACTTAGACCTGAGATTCACTAGCACATGCATACTCTATAAATTCTTCATACGTGTAATCAAAACAAGTATGTAGGCCTGTTAGTCGTGGTACACAGATCCAACAAATGTACGTTTTCATACATTAAGGATAAGGTGGAAAAGAGGTTGATTGCAATCTTGAAAAAGATCTTTACTATTAATGATCATAAGGGAGGGGTTAATAAAGATAGTTGCGATAACTATCTCAATCTACACGTTGAACTGTTTTAGATTTTCCGACACAATGATTGAAGAGCTGTAAAGGAAAATCATGGAATTTGATGGGGACAGCGAGGCGAGGAAAGAAAGCAAAGGTGGATAAGATAGGACATAGTTTGCAGAAACAAGAAGATAGGAGGAATAAACCTTAAAGATTTAAAGACCTTCAACCTAGCTATGCTAGCTAAGCAAGGTTGAAAATTATTAACAAATTATCTTAATTTTCTAGTGAACAAGATATACAAAAGCAAGTACTATAGATTATCTCCAAATTTATACCCACGTTGGTCTCTCCCATAATATTTAACCCTAAATCCCCAAATTTTCATAAAGTTTATCTCTTCTTCTTGTTCATCTCTCTCTTCTCATTCTTCTGTCGGGGGCTCTTGCTCATGTCGATGATGGGTGGTGGTAGCACTGCAGGTGGAAGCTCTATTCGTTCTCCATCTAGCTGGAACCAGACGAGAACGCCAAGCAAGAGCAGAATAAAGTAACCAAGTTGCAAGGCCGAGAACTTCAGACCAAGTAGAGAAACTGTGCCGGACCAAGTAACTACATGAACTAACCTTAATTTGGTTCAAGGCCGAGAACTTCAGATCAGCCATATCCAAAACCTTTACACATGTGGTAATAGGTTGCCCATGTTTCTTTGATAAATAAGGCTACAGACAAATATGGGTAAAAACTCAGAATGAAATAGCAGAAGCTAAACTACCAAATTAATCTTAGAAGAATCCAAAGAATAATACTCAATATTCATTGATCTGAATGTGAGACTGAACATAATAATGAACCTGCGGATCATACAAGATTAGGATATACAGTTAGAAGTCAAATAGTACCCCCAACAAATCAATGTTTCTCTTCTTTTCTCTAATAAATTGAACTTACAGATGCTTTGTCAAATGTGCTAATTCCAACACCAATTACAAAGACAGGAAGACCCTGGAATTGATCACAGAGAAAGAGAGAAGGGAAAAAAGAAATAGAAGAGATAAGGCAATTATATAAATTTGATTTAAGACAATACAATGTGTGCTGAACTACATATATAGCATAACTTGCACATGTTGACAAAAGAATACATCAGAAGTGACCAAGATGACATGGGATACCAACAAAAAAAAAGATTATGTTTAAGAATGAGCACCTCTCTTGAGTAACCTGACAATCCTATTAGTTGTGAATCGCGAATTGATTTGTATAAATCAGGCGGGACTATTGGTTTCTGAAAATGAAACATCATCGAGAATAACCAAGTAAAAACTCAGCCATTTGTCAACAAGGTCTTGCTAAGTAAATAAAGGAGATTTCTAAACAACATAACAATTGGCTTAAGTATGTCTTACCATTTTATGAGCCTTGGAAGCATTCCACTATCTTGCTTTCAAAAATCGTACTAAGGTTTCGGTCATATATCCTTAATGAACATTCTGCATATCACCCAGGATTAAATTCCAAAAGGGAAACATTTAGGTGCACTTTATGAAATTTGCATCCATCCAAGAAAAGAAGAAACTATTAATATAACTATGAATAAATAAATCCTTCAAGCAAATTAATAAATAGTGTTAAAGATATATAGTGCTACATTGATTGAAACTTCAAAACTTGAAAATCATATCTCAATTTATCCCTTTCCTACTAAATCAATACAAATTATAAATCCCACCAAAAAGCATGCAAGAAAATAGCTGCACTAATTAGTTAACAACATGAATGAAACATTCAAAATTACTTTAACCATTATGACTCCAAATGACCACACTAGACACAATCCACCGAAAAAGAACTAATAGAGAATAATTTACACATCCACACTACAGAGAGATCAAAATCAGCACATGTTAAAAACAAGTAAAAACTATACCAGATAATAAAAAGGGGCAATTTAAAATAAATAATTCAAAATTTTGAAATCAGAGCAGAATGAATATCTAGAAACAATAGATAAAGAAAGATAAAAAATGGGTTACCTGAAAGGTTCTCTTCCATGTCTCTTCAACTAAGCATAATTACAAAAGAGAAAAGAAACATTTTTTTAACATGAGCATAAAAAAAGGGAAAGGGGAAGTGAGAAATCCACATGATAAAAAAAAACAAGAATTAAGAGAGATGAAAAAGGTGAGACCTTGATCCATGAGAGATTTGAGGTTGTTGAGGGCATTCAGGGAAACATCTCCCATCCTGACAAAACGAGTAAACCTCAACCACATTTACAACTTGCATATCATGAAGAACCAACACTGTATTAAAAATACAAGGTAAAAAAAAAGGTTACCTTGAGTCTGATCACAATGCCGGAATCTCGTGCTTCTAGTAGAGGAGGTGAACAACAAAAAGAGTCTTCAGTCGGATTACTTCTTCTGTCAACTTTTTCAACACAGCAAATAGAACTCTACGATAACGCCATTAATGAAGAGACGAAGATAAAGTGAGAAGGTAGAAGAAGAAGAGACGAGTGAAGTGTTTGTATTGGAGACAAAACTGTTTCTCATGCTAAATAACATCTAAATGGCGTCGTTATTTACACTTAAGGGCGCTAAACTAAAACAACGTTTTGGAGCCCTCCAGCGTGACAAAACGTCACCACGTAAGTACTCCGGTAATGATTCATTACTAAAAATATACCCAAAGAACACTATAAATACTCAAAATTCTATCTGACTACAATAAAAAAATCAGAATCTTAAGAACTACGTTGAATATTCACATGAATTTTAACTACTATAAAAATTTACTCCCCATCGCACTTAAGAATTTTTCGGTCAAAACTCATCAAAATCTCCCCGTCGCTATGCATAGCATTAATTACGTGGTATTCCTTCCATTTCAAATTTTAGTTTGGTACTTTGTTTCCTTTTTTTAACTTTAGTTTAAAGTAGGAATGAAAATGCAACGGATGGAGCGAGTTTTTGGCTTTTTGCTACACATATTTCTAAATTATTTGCTCTAGGTATGTACATAGGTCTGACAAAGTTAGACTTATTAAATATATTTAAATTTAATTTTAATATTTTATTAAGTCTATTTTTAATACTTATATCCTAAAAATTGAGTAATTCAAATTGACCTGACATATAATTAATGTCTTGAAAATTACATATAATATAGTAATTAAAATATTATATAATATTTATATCAAACTAAATCATCATAAAGAAAAATAACAACATCATATAATTAATAATTTATTGTGCATTTATTTGTTTGCTTGTTTGTCCTTTTTCTCTGTTTTTCCAACAAATATGTAGGCAATAACATACCGAAATTCTTTTTCTTCGATCACTTTCACTTTAATCTTCAGTTCCCATTGTCTAGACCCACATTTTATTTACAAATAATCTTTTAACATAAGGGTAATTTTGAAAGAAAAATTACAAAAAAAAAATCCTGTTTTAAACTTCATTTGACAATTTTAAATGTGAAAGTGTATATATTAAAAGCTTAAGATCTAAAATAAAATAAAGAAAAAAGTTCTTTGCATTTTTTCTATTTATATAATTTTTTTTTTAAATTTTACTAGAATTTGTAATAATAATAATTGATGATTGATGATTAGGGCAAAGGTGTATGGGTGGCCGAATCCATATGTATTTACAAAGGCAATAGGAGAGATGCTTGTAGAACAAATGAAAGGAAATTTATCCGTTGTCATTATGCGTCCTGCCATCGTTACAAGTACAATCAAAGAACCTTTTCCGGGATGGGTTGAAGGTGTAAGGTAACTCATTCATTTTGCATACAGCCACATATAATACTAAAAATGTTATCTGCATACTAAAATTAATCGTATTATATATTTATATATTAATATATGTATAATTTAACTTATTTTTAATGTGTATTTTATATTTCAATTTGTATAAATAAGGATGAGTATAAGCAATTACCTCAAATAATTATGCTTCTTGTTGCAGAACCATTGATAGTTTAGCTGTTGCTTATGGAAAGGGAAACTTAACATGCTTTCTTGGAAATATCAATGGAGTTGTAGATGTGGTCAGTTATTAGGATGAAAGTTGTTAATTTTATTTATTTATTTATTTATTCGAAATTGATGAGCTGTCCTGCAAGCAGATTCCAGGAGACATTGTGGTGAATGCAATATTAGTAGCAATGGTGGCTCATGCAGATCATCCAAGTGAGAATGCCATATATCATTTGTGTTCCTCACTTGGAAATCCCATTAGATATATCAATCTCCAAGACTATGCAATCAGGTACTTTACATCAAAACCTTGGATAAACAAAGATGGAAAACCTATCAAGGTTGCCAAAGTTACCGTCTTTACCAACATGGAAAGCTTCCGGAGATATCTCTTCATTCACTACCTCATTTGGTTGAAGGTCATCCTCACATCACTCTCTACTTTATTCTATTAAATACTTATGTGATAAGCTAAACATAAAATATGGGCAAAAACTTATTTCAAACTTAACTGTAATAGGGGCTTGAACTAGCCAATTTAGCATTTTGCAAGTATTTTGAGACAACGTATCAAGAGATGAATAAGAAGATCCAAACTGTGATGCGGTTGGTGGAGCTTTATAGGCCATACTTGTTCTTCAATGGCATGTAAGTTATTAGTGTGTTTTATTGCTTCATGCTACTTAGTTCAATGCATGCACATTTCATTTTACTCTTTAGCCAACAATGCTAGGAACCAAGAGGGTACCAGTAAAAAATCAGCCAAAAACCAACCAAATGCATTTGAATGAATCCAAAATCTTTACGTGGATGGTGCTTATGCTAAGCATTAGGATGTTTCTTTTCTTTGTAAATTAGATGGTTTTGAATCTATTTTCTGATTTATCATATTTTAGGCATTTGGAGAAAGAAGAAGGGTGAAGAGATGGAAACTAATTGAATCAGTTTCCATGATTTACGTGGTGAAATATTTAATAACTAATATTTTAAATCATAAATAAATAAAACTAATTACTATATTTATAATTAATTAAGTTGTTCCATTTTTTGTTGATTTGAAGTTGGTTCATATACTTTTCCCTCTTCAGCTGATTAGTAGTTAGAAATTTATTAGAACGTTGCTCATGAAAGCATCATTATTAATAACTAAACAATTTTTGAGATTATCTAATTGTTTATCAATTTTCACCCATATATATGAGTAGTAAAGTTTATTATTAAAGTTGTATTGCTTAGTTAAGAAGTTTAAGCTGGACAAAGAATAAATAATGTTATGGCACACAGATTTGATGATATGAACACTGAGAAATTGCGATTGGCAGCAAGACAAGGAGGGACAGAGACAGATTTGTTTTACTTTGATCCTAAAGTGATTGATTGGGATGATTACGCTATGAACAGTCATCTCCCAGGCATTGTCAAGTATATTTTCAAGTGATGATTCCCTATCTAATATGTACTACTATGCTCTAAATTCAAGTGATAAACTATAATATATCATGTAGTTTAACTGTTTAAGTGTAATGGACTAACGGGTATAAGCTAGCTGACAAAATAAATTTGAAAACTTTGATCTAGTGTATTAATATTAGGCCAAGAGGAGTGCTACGGGATCAGCAATTTTTATGATTTATAGCCATCAAATAGTCATCAATGATGATTTTAATGATGTGAGATTGGTGTGAGATTTCATCTAATGACTCACCTTTCTTTGCTGGTTACATGCTAGCCAGAATTAAAAAAAGTTGCTGGCCCCTAGACTTTTCCATAGGGCAAATATATATGACTATGTTAACACTACTATTCTAGACATCATTTATTAGGCCAAATATTGTATCATTATGTATGGACTAGTGTATTAGTAATATCTAGGGATCTAACTCTTGTTTAACCAACAATTAATTAGCCTACAAAATAGCAGGTGAATAAATATTAAAGAGGAAAGAGAAATTTAAAGAAACAGAAGAATATTGGATTTTTTGGATTAAAAAAAAAGTTAATGATTAAATTAGTTTCTAAAAAATGAATTATTTTTTAAATTTGTTCTTAAAATAAAAGATTTTATCAATTAAATTAGACATTCAAAAATTATAAATTAATTACGTTTATCCTTTCATCATTTCATTAATAAGTTTATTAACTATTAATGATGTGAAACTTTGACTAACACTATACATAATAATTAACACGTATATATGTATAAAAATTTATCAATTTAATCTTTAAAAATTAAGATTTATATAATTGAAAAAAAAAGAATTAAATTAATAAATTTTTATAAACATATCAGCGTTTAATTAGATATGTCAATATCATGTATGTTGTCCGACATCATCAATTATTAATAAAGTGATGGAAAAATTAAATGTGATTAATTTGTAATTATAAAAGACTAATTTAATTGATAATTTGTTTAGGAACAAAATTAAATAACGATTCGTTTTACAAGGAATAATTTAACCTGTTAGAAAAAGCTGGTTTTTGTTCAAGGTCAGGATTTACCCGAACAGTTTATTGATAATGGTAGGGAACCTCTACTACCGTGGATATATATGGTCGGCAAGTTTTAAAACGACGTGAAAGTGGTACTTATAAAGACATTTTTGTTAGAGAATTATTAGCATGAGACGAATTAGTATCGTCTATATTTATATAGTATATCTGTATATTAATTGTAGGATTCTATACCTTTATTATTCTGATTCATTTAGCACCTATAAATACCCCTTATATATTGTACCTTCCAACATACTGAATAATACACTCTTCAAATTACTCTCTCAGTCTCTTGTTTCTAACATGGTATCAAGAGCCTAAAAGTGTTTTTTTTTCCAATGAACATTTGTTCATAGCATCCTTATTTTTCTCTTCCGACAGTGCTTCTTTGTTCTGGTTTTTCGTTCTGTTTCCGACGCTTTGGTTCGTCACCTCCGCTATCATTGTGTTCGTCTCTCCGTCAAGATTTCAACGCCATCAGAATCATCGCCTGAGTCCATCGGACGCGCCGTCACGCACCGCCGGAACCTCCCTGCCCACCTTCATTCTTCCTCAACCCAGATGCTTCAGTAGCCATTGGATCTTGCTGCTGATCAGACGATCCTGGAGCGCCCACGTGTCACGCCGCCAGCTTCTCCTGCGACCCGCGCACCCGCGATTGACCCGACCCGTCCCACTGGCTGACCCGCTCGCCACCTCACCGCCAGCCTGTCCTCTCCGTCCTCTCACGGGCTGCCACGTGTCACCGTTCTGCTGACGTGGCACTGACGTCCCTGCTGACGTGGCGTTGATGTGGCATACAAGCGGGACCCTCCCTAAGATTTTTTGGTGAGCTCTTTCCGATTCTGCACTCCGATTTCTCATTTTCTGCTCTGAAATTGCCGTTTTCTCTCCTCTCTTTGATCTTTGTGACCACTATCATGGAAAAGCCAGATGTTTTTGCTGTCACCGACAGAAAGGATAAATTCTGTCGAAACTGTAACCATTCTGGGCACCTCTTCCCCGACTGTCCTTCTGTTGAATGTCGCACATGCCACCAGACAGGTCATATTAGCTACCATTGTCCACAGCTGTTCTGCCGTTACTGCAAGCTCTCGGGACATTTAATTACTGCCTGTCCTACTCGTCCACCACGTCCTGATCCACTCAACTCGTCTCCTGTTTCTCTATCTGATATTGCATCTCTCCTTCAGCGTCTTCTCTCTGTTTCTAGTAATACCCCTGCCTCTTTATCGACCCCTCCAGGTAATTCTAAATGGTACTTTGACTCGGGTTGCTTTAATCACATGTCTCCATTGCGTAATATTTTCTCGTCCATGTCTACCACCACAAATGGACCTTCTGTCAATACTACAAATGGCTCCCTCTTGCACGCAACACACAATGGTTCTATATCCCAGTCAACTCTTAATCTTCCTGATACTTATTATATTCCCAAATTAAACTTCAATCTTATTTCTGTTGGTCAACTTGTTGATCTGGGTTTTGAAGTCACTTTTTCCGTTTCTGATTGTCGTGTACAGGATCCTCAGACGGGACAAATCATCGGGACTGGACGTAAGGTCGGACGGTTGTTTGAACTCGAGAATCTTCATATTCCTCCTGTACCAAATCTCTGTGCTGCTTCTTCTCCCTCTACCCTTCACTTATGGCATCAACGTCTTGCCCACACCTCCTTAGGAAAACTGTGTCCTCTTGTGTCTCAGGGTGTTTTAGGTCAGGTTCCAAATGAATCTTTTGATTACATTTCTTGCCAAACTGCCAAACAACCTGCTTTATCTTTTTACAATAATTCATCTCTTGCTTGCTCTCCTTTTGATCTCATTCACTCTGATGTTTGGGGCCCCGCTCCCACTGCCTCTATGGGCGGAACTCGATACTTTGTCGTTTTCATTGATGATTATTCCCGTTTTACTTGGGTTTATTTGATGACTAATCGCCATGAGTTACCTCAGATCTATATCAACTTTGCTACTATAATTAAAACTCAGTTTTCCAAGGTCATTAAAGTTTTTCGACGTGATAATGCTATGGAATACCGTGATTCCAAACTCTTAGCCTTTCTTGCAGAACAGGGTACTTTGTCTGAGTTTTTTTGTCCTGGTATGTCTCAACAAAATGGTAGAGCTGAACGCAAACACCGTCACATTCTTGACTCCGTCCGTGCAATGCTCCTTTCTTCTTCGTGTCCTGAGCGTACTTGGGGTGAAGCTGTTCTTACTGTTGTTCATGTTATCAATAGACTCCCTTCTTCTGTTCTTGGTAATGTTACTCCCTTTGAGCGTCTCTATCATACCCCCCAGATTATAGTTCTCTTCGAGTTTTTAGTTGTGTATGCTTTGTTCTTCTTCAGCCTCATGAACATAGTAAATTTGAACCTCGGGCTCGTATGTGTTGTTTCCTTGGTTATGGCACTGAACACAAGGGTTATCGTTGTTGGGATCCTCTCTCTAAACGTATTCGTATATCTCGTCATGTTGTCTTCTGGGAGCACCACATGTTTTCTCGGTTCTCATCCTTTGAGTCTATTCCTACTACTCAGTCACCTTTGTTTACTAACCCCAATGTTGATCTTTTTCCTAGTGATGATTCTCCATATTCTATCTCGAGTGACCCTCCACAGTCTCATGTTCTTCCGCCTTTTCCATCTCCCGATGATTCCAGACCGGACGATGATCCTGCTCCTACCGTCATGCCTCCTCCTCCTGCTCGTTCTTCTAGGGTAAGGAATCCACCTCCTCATCTTATTGATTATCATTGCTTTTCTACTATCATTCATCAACATGAACCTAAGTCATTCAGAGAAGCCTCTTCAAACCCGAATTGGCAACAAGCAATGCAGGAAGAAATACAGGCACTTGAAAAAGCACACACTTGGGATTTGGTTGATCCTCCTTCTGATCAGGAAGTTGTGGGCAGTAGATGGGTATACAAGATCAAGACTCACTCTGATGGCTCTATTGACCTTTATAAGGCCCGCTTGGTTGCTCAAGATTGTACGCAAGAGTATGGTATTGATTATGAAGAGACTTTTGCTCCTGTCGCTCATCTTACGTCTGTGAAAGCTCTTCTTGCCATTGCCGCGGTTAAAAAATGGTCTCTCAGTCAGATGGATGTGAAGAATGCATTTCTTAATGGGAATTTGAAAAAAAAAGTCTATATGAAACCACCTCCGGGATATCCTTGTCCTTCTAATAAGGTTTGTCTCCTTCGCAAGGCACTTTATGGACTTAAGCAAGCTCCTCATGAATGGTTTGACAAGTTCAGTACTACCATATGCAGTCTTGGTTTTACTTCTAGCCCTCATGAGAATGCCCTCTTCATTCGTAAAAGCGAACGTGGAGTTGTTCTTCTACTTTTGTATGTTAATGATATGATCATTACTGGGGATGATGTTGATGGTATCTCTAATCTCAAGGCCTCACTTCACCATACCTTTGAGATGAAAGATCTTGGTTCTCTCAGCTATTTTCTTGGTCTCGAGGTCATCTCCACCGATGATGGCATCTATCTCTCTCAGGCTAAGTATGCTTCAAATCTTCTTGCTCGCGCTGGGATTACAGATAGTCGCACTGAGTCTACTCCTCTTGAGCTTAATGTTCGATTTACCCCTATGGATGGCACTGTTTTGGATAATCCGACTCTCTATCGACAGTTAGTTGGTGGTCTCGTCTACTTGACTGTCACCCGGCCAGACATCGCCTATCCAGTTCATGTACTTAGCCAGTTCTTGTCAGCTCCTCGTACTACTCACTATGCGGCGGTTCTTCGCATTCTTCGCTACATCAAAGGCACTCTATTTCATGGCCTTTATTTTTCTGCCCATTCCTCTTTGTCTCTTCAGGCTTACTCCGATGCTGATTGGGCTGATGATCCCACTGATTGTCGTTCTACTACTAGTTACTGTTTGTTTCTTGGCGACGCTCTCATTTCTTGGCGTGCTAAGAAGCAAACGTTCACTTCTCAGTCAAGTACAGAAGCTGAGTATCGTGCCCTCGCTGACACCACTGCTGAAGTTATCTCGGTTCGTTGGCTTCTCAAAGATCTGGGTGCTCCTCAGTCGTCCCCTACTGATGTTTTTTGTGATAACTGCAGTGCTATTCAGATTGCCCATAATGATGTGTTTCATGAACGCACCAAACATATTGAGATTGATTGTCACTTTGTTCGGCAACATATCCTTATTGATGCTGTTCGTCTCATTGCTGTTAGAACACTATATCAAACTGTTGATATCTTCACGAAAGCTCATCACCCGACTCGTTTCCGGACTTTGTTATCCAAACTCAAGTTGGTATCCTTAACTCCCACTTGAGTTTGAGGGGGGATGCATGTTAGAGAATCATTAGTATCAATTTAGACCAATTAGTATCGTCTATATTTATATAGTATATCTGTATATTAATTGTAGGATTCTATGCCTTTATTATTCTGATTCATTTAACACCTATAAATACCCCTTGTATATTGTACCTTTCAACATACTAAATAATACACTCTTCAGATTACTTTCTCAGTCTCTTGTTTCTAACAATTTCGACACACAAGTAAAAAAGTAATTGAGATAGAAAATTAGAATTCTTGAATAAAAGTAATCATATTCGGAGAAGTGCGGATCTCCCTTTTTATGGAGTTGTTAGCCTTATCTTTTTGGCTAAACTCGTAAGTCATGCCCGGAATAATTTTCAATTTTTTTTAATACTAAATATAAAATTAGTAAAGATGATATGTGCCTTATACTCTAATTAAAAAGTCTTATTTAGCAAAAGTTATTTTAATATATATATATATATATATATATATATATATATATATCACCAAACTCTTTCTTTATTTTCGTTATATCTCAAACTTACATATCTAACATAATAAATAAAGTTAAGTAATTAATAATTTTCTTAGCGTTAAAAGCTAGACAAACCATATTTAACTACTAAACATTTGTAAATCCATCAAATATAAAAACAACGACACTATAAATTACAAATGAATTGTGATTAAATGTTTGAATTGCCATGTCCAAATCTCCAAATTAAAAAAAATGGAAAAAAAAAGTCTCATCATGTTTCATATATATAAAGAGTACAAAATCTGTGTCTAATAAAGTCCTGAATTAATTAAGTTTTCTTGTTGGGCTCAAAGACATACTTGATAATGGAATCTCTGATGTTCAGCATGTCTGGGAACTCTTTCTTGAGCTTGGAGGCATCCATTTCATTGTTACTCCTGGGAGCAACAATAACCTTTGCTTGTTCTTCCAAATTAAAATTTTGCCACTTGAATTTTGGATCAATATAGTCCCTGTACAATTCTAATATTTGATTGTGGCTTATGACCCCAGGATTGGTGAAGTTCCATATCCCTTTTAAGTTCCTCTTAGCCATCTCAATGGATATAGGTAACAACTCATCTAGCACGGTCATGCTGTTAGGTATATCTACCACCTTGTTGTAACGAGAAATCTTGGTAATGAAATTTCTAGGATTGCTAAGATCTGATGATATTGGCATTCTAACTCTCAGTGTGCAAACGTTCTCATAATTTTTCAACAGATCCTCCACCTATAAATATATATTTTTCATATTATTAATTAAATGTCATAATCAGCATATTAAAAGAAGGAAAATGATTTTTTGGAAAGTTTACTTTTCTTGATTCAGATACAAGGCAAAAATAAGAAAAAAAGTGTTGTCCACTTAATAAGCATTTTTCTTTAAGAATGTTGATGGTATATATTCAGTGTTCACTTTATTATATTCTTTCACATTTGAGGTATATTCTAGTTCTATCTCTAATATTTTATTAATTTTATTTTTAACATTTTAAAATTATTTCATTTTGTATTACACATTAACAAAAGACCAAATAGCTAGCGCCCGAGAAATTTAGGACTTATTTAGTTTAAAGAATGTGAAATTTAAATACAATTATTTTTATGTGAATTTGATTGATAATTAAAAATTATTTGATAATTTAATATATTTAACTAAATTATTATCTAATAATCATTAATTATAAACTTCACATAAAAATAATTAACTGCATATGAGTTTTAATCAAAAAAATATTTTCTTATTTTCATTTTAAAAGGATTTTAGATGATGTTCTGATTATTTTATCTCAAATATTTAGATGTGATTGGAATGTGATAAATGCTTCATTTTTTTTTCATAATATTTTTGTCCATTGAAATTACATCTAAATATTTGAGATAAAATTGGAATGTGACACAATACAAACCTTAAATTCCTCCATTGTTAACTACTTGGGTAAATTGAAACAATTTTAAATATCAAAGATAAATTAGAATAATTAAAACATGAAGAACATATTTGGACTCCACTCAGAATAAACTGAAATGAAAAGTTTAGAGACATTACCATGGCCTTAGTCTTGGAATAGAAGGAACCAATGAAATTTGGCTTGTCCTCCTCCTTGAAGCCAATGCCTGAACCAAGAGGATGGTCTTTGTCATACTCAAATATACAACCAGTTGCAAAATTCATCATATACAATCCTTTTTCATTACAAACATCAGCCAAATTTAATGTCCCAACAACATTAGTCCTTATTGTCTCAACTTTATGTGATTCACACCAATCAACATTTGGCCTTCCAGTCACTCCAGCTGCATTTAACACATGTGTTGGCTTTACCCTACTTATATCCTCCATTAATGACTTTTTATCTTCTAATCTTCCCTTTCCATACTCCCATTGGATTCTTTCTTCATCACAAAGCTTCCCTAGCAACCCTCCAATCCAACCCGTCTTCCCATATATCAAAAATTTCACAAATGTTTTATTTCGTCCTACTTCAGTAAATGACCTTCCTAGCCTTGAGTATCCACATTGAAACGACCATTGAGCTTCGTCAGCCAGATTGGTGGCTGAGAAGCGCGGATGCGGATTCAGGGCATTCGACACGTCTCCCCACCAATCCGGATTCTTTTTGTACCAATCAATTGTCAACTTTAGTCCTTCTTCCCAAGGAGTTCTTTCCTCCCATCCTAGATTCTTGAGCTTTTGATCATCTAGGAAATATCTCTTATCATTAAATGGCCTATCTTGAACAAACTCAATAACATCCTTTGAATTTATGTTGAAAAGCTTGCAAATATGCTCTGCCACATCTAATACACTTCTCTCTTTCTTGGTGCCAATGTTATAGACTTGGCCAATCATTCCTTTGTGGAGAATAACATCAAACGCTTCAGCTACATCGCCGCAATAAAGGTAGCTCCTAACATTGGATCCGTCGCCGTGGATGGGAAGCTTTTGTCCCTTCATCGCCCTAAGGACGAATTTAGGGACAAGCTTCTCAGGATATTGGTTTGGACCGTACACATTGTTTCCTCTAGTAGTTATTGTAGAAAGATTGTAAGATCTATGATAAGCCATTACCAACATCTCGGCGCCTGCTTTCGTGGCGGAATAAGGATTGGTTGGAAGAAGTTGGGAGGCTTCATGGTTTCCGATGTCAGTCTCGGAATCCGTCTCGCCGTAAACTTCGTCCGTGCTTACGTGGATGAACCTTTTAATGCAATTTGTTACTCTACATGCTTCTAGAAGAACATGGGTGCCATAGATATTGTTATAGGTGAATTCCATGGAGTTTCCAAATGAATTGTCCACATGGGTTTGTGCTGCAAAGTGCATGATTGTGTCTATTTCCTCTTCTATCAAGAGATGATTCACCATGTCTGAGCTAGCTATGTCACCCTTGATGAACTTGAAGTTAGGTGATGAAGTACAACATTGTAGATTCTTGATGTTAGAACAATAATCTAGCTTATCAAGTGCTACAATCTTGTAGCTAGGGTACTTGTTGATTAGCCTAGTGGTGACATGAGAGGCTATGAAACCAGCTGCACCAGTTATGAGGATGTTCTTTGGTACGTATGAACTTGCTTGCTTTGACATCTTTAATCTTCTTTAGTACAATTTGTTATGCATGCACCGTTTTCTAACTAACTAACAAAATATAAAACAGAAAATAATGAATCTCAGAAGGTAAAATACTAAGGTGGAAACTTAGGTGCAGTCGACTTCACGTGAAGTTGATACCTTAGAGCCGTTAGATGATTTGACTGATTTGATTAAATTTTCATTTAATGGCTTTCGAGTATTAACTTCACCTGAGTTTTCACCAAATACTAATGTTTATGATATAATAATTTTAAAGAAATTCTATAATTACTGTACTTATAGCAGTTATAATTAAATATTACCTATGTTAAGTTTACAATTTTTTACTATTTGATAGTAGTTTTTTTTATCAAATTAAAAAGAGCTTTTACGTAGTAAAAAAATATTATTTTAATTTTAATAATATTTTTTAAATATTGTGAAAATTATATAATTATTATAATTACTGTAATAATAATCATCATAAAATACACCTTTTGTACGAACATAAAATAGATCAAAATCGTGACAAAAAAACTTACAAATTAAAATTTTAAACACAAAACATGTCCACAACAAGGACTAGTGTTCATCAAGTTATTTCACTAAAGGAAGTCATAATTTGAGCATTATCATAACAAATCAAGTAAATCAAATTTGATAATAAGAACAATAAGAAAAATATTGTTTTCATGAATTTTGATGGATTGAGGAAGAAACACAAATTGAAAGGCATTTTACTTACAGGGAACGCTGTGATTCGGTCATGAGATTGTTAAGAGAAATGGCATCAATGATTACTTTGTGATGATGATAGCTATAGAAAGAAGTGAGTAATGTATGTTGGAGATTTACAATGTGGTGTTCTACTAGGGGCTATAACTTACAAACGTGGACTTTGATCCGAGAATTGTTTTAAATGCTTAATTTGGTATTTAATGTGATAATCTCTCACTTGATTTGACCTCCATAACCTTAATTGTAGGATTTTACTAGGACGATTATCCCAAGGGACTTGAAAAGAAATGCTTCTCTTGGAACTCTTCTTATAAAAACGCTAATAGACTTCAACCTCATCCATTCGTTGATGTATGTGGTTACCAAAAAATACAAATATGTAAAGATATAATTAAAGTCTATTAGTACCAAGAGAGATTTTTGATTATATAGGATATAGGAATACATATTTGGTTTTTGACTATTCTACTATATATGTGTGAAACATCTTGTTATTTCGATAACCAATTATCTTATCAAGAAAAAAAAAAGTTGTAAAGTAACATATACAAATATATATAACTAATTTTAGAAAAAAAGATAAATAGGTCTTAACTTTTTTTTCGTAGACATTTTCGTTTTTAACTATTGAAAAATACTTTTAAATCCATGACCTTCACAAAATTTGGACGGATCAGTCTCTCCGTCCAAATACCTCCGTCAATGACTGATCTGTCCAAATGTCTCCGTTAAGGACTGATCCGTCCAAATTTTGTGAAGGCCATAGACTTAAAAGTATTTTTCAATGGTCAGGAATGAAAATATCCGTAAGACAAAAGGTCAGAGACTTATTTGTCTTTTTTTCCTAATTTTAGTACCAAGAGAGATTTTTAAAATTCGATATATAAGAAACGCATATTCTATCTCTATGTATGTAAATATAAGAGTAAATATAGTCACCAAAAAATATAAGAGTAAATATATTTGTATACCAAAGTCTTTAAATCATCCAAAATAACATAACATCAATAACTATAATTTTTAAATAAGTTTTTATATGAACATTGAATATTAGACGTTATTAACTTATTTTTACAAAGAACTAAAAGATCATACAAAGAAAAAAGAACCCAAATTAATCCCAGCGAAGGATTCTCACTCCAACCCATTATCTCACTCTCTCATTCTAAATAGATATGAAAGTAGCCAAAAAGCTTAGGAGCTCGACACAGCACCTCAATCTTCTCACTTTCACAAAGTTGCTGTCGCTGACACCGCAGGGTCGTCGGCTCCTCTGCGTCTATCAGCTCCTACGCCTTCACTGATGTCGCATCGTCTGTACCTCTGTCCGTGCGCCTTCACTGCGTCTACCAGCAGACCAGCTCCTGTGCCTTAACTGCGTCTCGTTGCTTATGTGCGTCTCTCGTGGTCGTCGTCGCCTCCTCATCTGGCGTTGCCGCCTCCCCCTCGCCAGTCTCTGTTTCACGTTGCTTGGTCTCCCTCTTCTCTGCCCATATTCTGTCTTCACATCATCAGGTAATTTTTTTTATTTTTTTTAAGTTATTCAGTTAAATTACTGGATTATAATCTGTTTAACTGATTAATTGATTAACTGATTGAGTTGATTCTTGATTGTTATTGATTATAATTTGTTGATTCTTGGCAAATTATTCAAATTTTGTTGTTACAATGTAATATATGTAGGTTTAGTGGATGATTGATATTTTTTTTTCTTTCTGATTATTGGTATTTAGTGTTGATTTGTTGTTGTTTTAATATCAATATGGTCAATTGAGCTGCGGTTTTTATATTGTTGGTGCTGTTTTTTATATTATTGTGTGAATTTATATTGTTGGATATTGGATAGGTTTTATGAATTGAGTTGTAGTGGATAGGGATGGCAATGGGGCGGGTAGGGAACAGGTTTTTGTTCTACCCGGTCATGTCCCGCCCCGCCCAACAATAACCCACATCGAACTTGTACTGCTTCTGTCCGCGAGTAGTAAAAAGTTAAACAGGTCCCCACTTTACCCATTTTGTTTCATTCCGCTCCTATAATTATTCAAATCTAACAAATAAAATTAAATTTTAAATTTTATATAACCATCATTACATACATAACATAAATTAAAATAAAAATTTAAATATATATATATATATATATATATATATACCAGGGTGGATAGGAACGGGTTTAACCTAAACCTGACCCAATCCCGCTCAAGAATCCGTCCTGTAAAAGATCCGTCCTGGTGCGGGGGCGATAATTACCCGTCCTGAGTGGGTAGGGACGGAGTGGGTACCCACGAATTCGGGTAGTATTACCATCCCTAGTAGTGAATATGTTTTGTGAATTTATATTCTTCTTCATATTTATTCTATTGCATAATCTGTGATGGCTTAGTTTTATTTGCAGAGATTTAAACTAGGAGTATTTGGCACTTCTCAAATTCTAAGCTTTTTGTCTAATTAAAGGTTCAAACTTTTGAAACTCTATTGCTTTTTTCTATCCCTTTTATATGCACCACATGACTTTGACAAATAATAGTTTCGCAAAGGTTATGAAAATCAGATCGAATTGATCGGATTAATCAAAAACGGATCTTTTGACTGATTCGGTTGATCTCTGTCTTTAAAAAACCAATAAAAAACGGCTGAACTGGTAGTTAATATGTGAATCCAATGAATTGGTCCGGTTTTTTGAAGGCTTGGTTCACTGCCCAGAAACAAAAAGAAAAAAAAAAGAAGAAAACCAGACGGGCAGACACAAAAGGCTCCCTCTCCCTTCACTCTCACAATTCACAAAACCTAAACCCTATTAGAGACAACTCAGACAAGAGCAGCCCCCACCAACAGCTACCACTCACCCTTGTTAGAGATATAACCATTAGTGTTACCTTCTCCTATCAGTTTAAGCTTTTGAGATGAGTGGTTTCATAATATGGTATCAGCCAAAAGAGAGGCTCTTGCTTGAGGGGGAATGTTAGAGATGCTGATGTGTTTTTAGTTTAGTTTGGATTCAGAAGTTAGAATCCGTTGCTGATTAATGGATTAGAATTCAAACTAAATATAATTATATGCTTTGGCTCTCTTATATTCAACATGTTTAAAAATTCGTAATTGAATTGAACTTTGTTTTGTGTTAGGATTATATAATTCTTGGTTTGAGGATCTCCACTATTCAGTTTACGTGAGATGGAAGTAATATTCTTATTTTTGATTATTTGATTATTAGGTTAGAAGTTATTGTTGAATATTTTTTATTCTGATTTTTTGTTGTTGATGTGATGACACATTAGTATTATTGCTAATTATTTGATATGGACTATGCTACGTGTACACTAAAATCAGCCACCAGTATAAAATACATGCTGGAATACAAATACACATTGAAAATAAATTAAATTACACATGTATTTATACACAAATACATTGGTGGCTGATTTTAGTGGTTGATTTTGGTGTACGAATAGCATTTTTGAACTTAGAAATTTATTATTTTGTAAATTTTTAATAATAAAGTATGGATGTTGTGAAACTTTGAAGCTAGTTTAGAAATTATTAAGTTTGAATATCTAAAATTATACATTGAATTTTTAATAATTTTATTGTATATTTAATTAAACTGGTTCAACTATAATTTCACCCCTGTTAGACCATTGAACTATTGAACCAATCACTCGACCGATTTAATGACCGGTTCGGTTCTCACAACCTTGGCATGAAAGACTTATGATAATATGCTTTTGAAAGTTCTAGTTATAATTATCTTTTATGAGAAGTTAAAAAAAAGTAAAAAACGAGTCTCAAATTAGTTATTTTTAGAAATTAAGAGTCTTAACTAATATTATCCTTAAGCTTTAGCTAACTTAATTTTAATTTTATTTGGTTTTACTCGGAGATAGTCATTAGTCTCGGACAAAAAGGAACACACGAAGGAAGGAAGGAAGACAAGCATGGCGCGGAGATGAGAAAGAAGATGTTGCGGTGGTGATACCCAAAGGAGCTTTGCAAGGTTCTTTCTTGTTCACTTCCATTATTATCTTTTGCATATGATGCTTTGGTCTTCTGAAGTCTTTGGCTTTGCCATTAACTTGTCTGTTTCTAATTCTCCATAATAGTCACCATATAGTTATGAAGTATTTCATGATTATCCACTCTTGTTTGTCGATGGCTCCTCAATTATGAATTTGATTGCTTTGAATTCATTCCTATAGTTCATTTGTTAAAGAATTTATTCCAAACTATAAATTAGGCCACTCTGAGAATCATTTTCGACTATAATTTGCATCACTCCTTTCCTAGTTTTGCATTGACTGGGACATTGGGGATCCTCTTGCAGCACCCAATCATGTGGGAAATATTTTTTTTTTTTTTTTTGCTGTTCTCTTTGATTCTCTTTTTCCTAAACACTTTTCATATTTTGTTCTTTTAAACTCTTCAAATATTAATTCGAAAGAACCTTTTGCTGTTCCATTCTTGTGATTTCCATTCATGCGGCAGCTGCTTTCTGATGCTGTTTCAGACCGTTTAAGAAGATAGTGCTACAACACATTGAAGCTCCGCAATTTGAAACTCTTAAGTCTCGAGTATTCAAGTATGCTAAGTTCATACTAAAAATAAGCTAGCCGTGGAAAATACATGAAATACAAAATACACATAAAAAATGAGTTAAAAATACATGTATTCATACACAAATATATAACAACTGATTTGGTAACTGATATTTATTGCGCACATAGCATTTTTTTGTCAAGTATTTAACATTGATTTTTGTTTGGGATTCTGCTAGCGCTACTCAGATTGAAATGTGAATCATTGAATGATTAGTTCTGCCCTTGTGCTGTATTGTACATTTGTACTCTTTTTTTTTTTTTTTTTTGGATTGAATCATTGAATGATTAGTTAATTTAGTTCTTTGGTTAATCTTGTTAGTCTTTATTAAAATTGGGCTGCTGTTGTATTTTATGATTTTTATATATTGTGATGTGCTGCTGTTTTGTGTTTTTTGACCGAATTGTGCTCAGATTGTGTCTTGATGACTTAATTGTGCTTAGATTGAATGATTAATTGATTATTCATTAGCTATGGCTGCTCTGTTGTGCTGGTGTTTTGTGTTTTGTGACTTTTATATATAGTTATGTGCTACTGGAGAGTGATATGCTGCTATTTTGTGTTTTGTGACTTTGTTGTGCTTAGATTGTGACTGTCTATAATTATGGTTTAGGGTGTTTATTTATAATTTATTTATTATTTTATTATAAAACAGTTTTTCCTGTTGAACCAGTTGGACTAGTAAATCTGTAAATCAGTAACTAAAGTGGTTCGATGACCAGTCCAATTTTCAGAACCTTGATTTTGAGTTCGGTCATTCTTGTGTGTTTGATGTAAAGTTATTTGCATTTTATCTTTTCTTTTTGGTATAGTAGCTATCCTGTTCTTCACTGTCTTGTCACAGTACTTTTTGCTGGTTTGGATTGATGAATTCTTGGTTTTATGTGAGTCTTTCTCTATCTGATGCATTCATGACTAGTATATTACATATATTGATTTTTATCTTCTTGGTAATTATAAGATTCCTAGAAAAGTTGAATGGCCGTAGGATTATTGCATAAGATTTCCACTTCAAATGTCAAATTGAATTTCTAATAGCAAGTTTCTTGAGGCAGTTATGCAAAAACATAATATCATTGGAAAGAAACTAGTCTCTATGTTAATAAGGATTTCTATTTAGAATAGCCCTGAAATGAAAAACTTTATTCTTAATCTGCAGAATTAACAGATTATGCTTTTAGGATATGATTGATTGATTATTCACCAAAGATTTGCCAATGTTATGATCCTTCATGTTATGGTAACTCTGAATTTAAGGAGTGAAGTCCTTACTTTATGCATTTCTAATTTCTGTTGTCAAATCTTTGTTAAGTAGAAATACATTTCATTCTAATTAAGTATTCTATGCCAAATTGTCAAGAAGCCTCTAAGAAGTTCAAGGTTTTAGGAAACCAAGGATCGTTGTGTGTAAATTAGTTCGGTCAAACACTTGGACCTTGGTAGTTTATCTCAGGAAGTTTTTTCTTCTTGGTACTTATTTGATTTTTTTCTCTCATTTTCAGGTTAAGTGTGAGTGGTTGAAACTATAAAAATGGCATTGTGCCTTCCTTGTCAATTCAGTAATAACAAACTAGTCTGTGACTTAGGTTCCAGCTTTCTTCCGGGGACATCTTCTTTGTCCTGTTCCACCTTCAGAAAACAAAAGGAACATACTAATTACCTCAGCAACATCTCGATTTCAATTTGTTGTTCCTCAGTCAAACATGTACGTGACACTGGTCTTGATAGGCGTGTTGTTTTGAAGAATAAAACTCGGTTTGTTCAAAAGCTGAAAACCTTACTTCTTTCTAAACCAAAACATTATCTTCCTCTTCACATTCTCTCTAAATGCCGGTCTTATCTTACTCTTTCTACACCTCACTCCATACTTACCATGATCCATCGGTACCCTTCTATTTTTGAACTCTTCACTATACCATGGCCACCTAAGCCACTCAATGCAACAAAGTTATATCCTCAACTATGTGTTCGTCTAACTCCAGCTGCTGCTGCCCTTGCTGCTGAGGAACTCACTCTTCAATCCTCCATTTCCACCACTTTGGCAACCAAACTCCAGAAGCTTCTTATGTTATCATCTCACCACCGGTTACTCCTATCAAAGTTGGTTCACCTTGCTCCAGATCTTGGTCTTCCTCCTAATTTTAGATCCCGTTTGTGCAATGATTTTCCAGATAAATTCAAGACTGTTGAAACTTCTTATGGCCGTGCACTTGAGCTTGTATCTTGGGACTCAAGCTTGGCAAAGCCATTACTGCCTCCTGCATTTCGTTCTCCTGATTTAATAGTTGATCGGCCTTTAAAGTTCAAACAACTAAGACTTAGAAAAGGGCTTAACATAAAGAGACGTCACCAGAGTTTCCTGCTAAAATTTGAAGAAATTCCGGAATTGTGCCCTTATAGGAACCCTGTTGATTCTTTAGCCAAGGTATCATTGGAAGCAGAAAAGAGATCTTGCTCTGTAGTAAGAGAGGTTCTTGGGATGATGATTGAAAAGAGTACTTTAATAGACCACTTGACCCATTTCAGAAAGGAATTTGGTCTCCCAAACAAGTTGAGAGCAATGATTATAAGACATCCGGAATTGTTTTATGTGAGTTTGAAAGGGCAGAGGCACTCTGTTTTCTTAGTAGAGGGGTTTGGTGAGAAAGGTGAGTTATTGGAGAAGGATGAGATATTGTTCTTACGCAATAAATGGAGGGACTTGGTTAGGGAATCAAAGAGAATGAGACGAGAGGGAAGAAGGGGCAGGATTGACAAGTTTTTTGGTGGTTTCAGTGATACTGATGAAAATAATGAGGATGACAGTGATGTTGAATATGATCACAATTTTGATATTGATAATTTTGAAGATGGTTATGATGATGGTTTTGAGGAAATATTTGAAGACTTGGATTTTGAGGCTAAGCATGATGACCATAGTGGTTTGCTTGCCGAAAATATGAATGGTGAATTTTGGACTGCAGGACATTTTCCTATTCAAACTAGGGTGGATGAAGAACAAGTGCAGCCTTGGTAGGAATATTTAAGTCATAAAAGGCTATGATCCATGGGTTCTATCTTTCATGTACCATATTACGATTGGAAGTACCTGCTTTGTACTTAACTTTTCGCTTTAGTTTTGTACAGTATCATTCACTGTAAAATTATTGATATAATACAAATCAAATCAAAGCAAATCAAATATTGGTTCCAAGCTTTTATACATGGTTTTGTTTCTAATGCCAAAAGTAGTTAATAGAATGGCTTTTATAAGTATTGGGTTTTGGACCACTTTTTCGGTCTGATTCTGTTTCTCAATTCTGATAATTTTGATAGTTGTTCAAACCGGACAAGCCTTCGGTTAGCAGTTGAACTGATTATTGAAATTGGTCATTGAGTACCAAAAACTAAAAAAGTAACTATATATATCATTAAAATAATAACAATAATAAAATAAAATACGTTATAATGGGTTTCATTAAATAGTTTAGATTTAATTTGAGGAAGGGAGAAGGGTAATTTAGGATTTTTAATTGAATTTTTAGTGTTTGGTTAATTTTGTCATACGGAATATTTTTTATGAGTACAATTTTAATTTCTTTTTCATGGATAAATTTGTCTTCGTAAGTAGAAATGGTAATTTACTCTCGAATTAGACCCTAATAAAAGGAAAAAGTATGAGAAGTCAATGTATGTTTTATAGGGATGTCAATGGGGCGGGGCAGGGGCGGGGGATACCTCCCTGCTTCCCATCCCCGCCCCCAGAATTAATCCCCGTCCCCGCCCCATTCCCCGCCATGGGGAATAATTGTCCCCATCCCCATTCCCCGCGTTCCCCGCATTCTCCGCGGGGCCCCATTCCCCATCTCCCTATGTACATTCATATGAAAATTATAATAAAAAAAAAAATCAAAAAACCAAAAAACAAACTACAAAATATTATTACAAACACACAAACATATCTTATCCAAAATTATAAGTCCAGAAATATAATATAGCAAATTATAGTCTATAAAATAAAATCTTGAACAATAGGGTTATGGTTTTTCAATGAGTGAAATTACTAAAAGAACTCCTATATTAGAAATAAAGTAAGGGTTATTAAGTAAGTTAAAAGATTCGGGGAATTATCGGGGATGGGGCGGGGATCCCCGCTCGGGTCCCCGCGCATGTCTCGGGGGAATTTCGCTCCCCATCCCCATCCCCACGGAGAAAATTCTCCACTATTGGGCCCCATTCGGGGCGGTCCCCGCGGGGATCCCCACCTCCTGGGGATTTTTGACACCCCTAATGTTTTATACAATGTGTACAATGGGGTTAAATTGAAATTAGAATTAAATTAAAGGCAATTAATTAATTTTGAGTAGTTTCCAATTTAAAATTTGAATCAAATCATGATTCCTGTCAGTTATGGAATCAAATTAGGATTACCTCCCTCTCTTAATACGGTGTGAACTTCTTCTCTCACTCTCTCCTCGAAGCAAAAGCCGGTACAGTGCAGCCACGGTTACCAGTTGCCGTTGGACATCGCACCGACACTCTTCCAACTGGCACCGTCGTCCGCGTACGTAGGGAGGTTGCGCATATTGTGTGAGTCGAGCTCCCGGCACCGCAATAACCTTGATGTCCAGTGCCTCTGTCGCAACCGGTTTGTGCCTTCTTCCTGTCGCTGGATGTTCACTTTCTCTGTGAACGTGGATGATTATTCTTGGGTGTTTAGTTGTAGACAATGATTGCTGGTTATGATTTATCTGACTATCAAGGTTTCAAAATGTTTTTTTACACGGTCATTTGGTTGGTAGCTAGTCGTTTTATAAAGTAATTATGTTGTTATTTATACACGTTCATATTGGATGTTCGTTTTTGTATGATTTTGGATGTTCACTTTCTCAGTTTTCGTGGATATTTATTCTTCGAGTAATTCAACAAGACCCAGGCAGCAGGCTGGCGCTGAGATGACGCGAGCGCGGGGGTTCAGGGCTGCAACTCACGTCAGCGACGCTAACAATTGCAGGTCACGGAAGTTCGGCCGCGTGAAGAGTGACGGAGGTTCTTCCGGCGAGGGCGTTGGCACAAGAAGGCAGAGCGCGACAGTTCCGGTCGGCAGGAACGGAGGCTACACGTCGCGCAGAAACAGAGCAGTAGGATGCAGGTTGCTGCGCACACGGCGGGGCGCCGGAGAAAGGAGAGTTTTTCTGCGGAACAAACAATTGGGTTTTTTGGGGGTAGGGTAACGGTGGGTGATGAAGGGTTAATGTGAAAGAATTTGGGGTAAATTGGGGGTAGATATCACAAAACTGAACAGGCAACTAGAAATTAGGGATAATGATATTTAATTTACATTATTAATACATATTGGGCCAAATAAACAGCCTATTGTATAGATACCTTATTGCCTCCCTAGTGGGACTCAAATAAAAGAGGAGGGAGTTTTAGTAGGAGTAACAAAAACAAAAAACAGCAACAAAACATACATGACACGCATTTCACATTTGTTTTCTATTTCACCTACCATATCATATACATGACACGCATTTTACATTTGTTTTCTATTTTCACCTACCATATCATATATAATAAAACACAAAATATTAACTATATAATAATTTTTTGGCATTGTCATCAAGATTAAGGTAAATTAGATTTTTATTAGAAGATATTTGTTATCATCATTATTTAAATATTCATCTTCTTGTGTAAAAAAATTGTATTCTATGTAGATAATCTACTATACATAAACCGCTGCTGTGTGTTACGATTTATGTAGACAATTCCCCTGTAGCCCACTTGAGATTTCTGGTTAGTAAAATTTGTTCAGAAACCGCTGCGCTACAACCTGTAGCGGTTTCTGCCCAACATGAAATCTCACGTAAACCCGCTACACCCTGTAATGAATTATGTTCAATTGGAAACCCCTACATTTCTATAGATACAGAAAAGTTAAAATTTCGTTTGTTGTATTAAAAAGTCGTAATCTAGTAAATTTAGTTTTCAAACAATTTATTTAAGTAACTTGCCCTAAAAAATATTTTTCTTTCAAATAATATTTATCTATCTTTTATTCTATTTTTCTTAATTTTTTAAAATTTAATAAGATCACTTTATAAAATAAGAATATATTATAAGTGAAATATAAATTTAATTATAAAAATAAAAAGATAATTTATTTGAATTAAATTAGATAAATTTTAAAAGTTAAACCTAAAATTTAATTTAAATTCAATACAAATTATTTTTAATTTTGATATATTTTATAATTAAATTTAAATTAGACTATATTCAATTAAATTAAATCATATTTTAATTTTTTTAACACTTTAAATAACTTTTTATAATTAAATAATAAATAAAATATAAATAAACACACTAAAATATAATTATAAACTAATATAAATATTAAAATATCATTTAAATTTAAAGTACTATATCTCTTATATGATCTTATTAAAATAGAAATTTAAATTAAATAACAAGTATTTCTTAGTTGATATTATTATTTATAATTGAATTTACAAACTATAAAATGTATAAATAATTTTTTATCTCATCAATTATTAATAATTTAATATTATTTATATAAAGATAGTAACAATTTATCCACAATTTTAACAAGGTTGTTAGCACAAAAATTAATTTTATTTTTGGAAAATATTTTATTAAAAATAATTAAATTTAATTAAAAAATAAATTTAATTAATTAAGACTTTTATATAATCCTAATAATTGAGTATTTTATATATTTAAAATTTTAATAATTAAAAAATAATAAAAATTAAATAATTTTAATTTTAGATCATATGTGACAGTGTTATATTTTGTTTTATTAATATAATAATAAAAGATAAAAATTCCCTAAATCAATGATGTCCAAAATATGACCGAGAAAATGACGTGGTGAGAAAAGGGCGTTATAAATTTGAAAATTCTACGCTCTCACACTCACGCGGCGTGCTTTGTAGGTTTGTTTCGTACTCAAAGCTCTCGAATTTGAGCGCAGGAGGCTGCTAGGGTTTTTCGCTTCTTCTTCCCCGCATCGCTTCAGGTTCAGATTTCTTGTCTAACTACGAATATATAATCTTCCATTATCCTCTTCACCTTTCAAATTCGCTCTCTTTAATTTTTTTTCTCTTCTTTCCAAAACCTAAAAGCTCCCTTTATATTTTACCCCAATTTTCCTAGAACTCACAGGTTTGGGTTTAGTTTTCTTGAAAATCTTCTTTATTATTCAAATATTTTACTGTATTTTTAATCAATTTGCGTTTATTTCTTCTTTTTTTGTGGATTATTTTTTAGAAGAGGTTCATTTTTTCTTGATTTTATGGACGTTTGTACGGATTCGAATCGAATTTTGGTTTAATTTGTGACTTTGATGTGTGAATATGCAGGCACTTGTTAAAGACTGAAACGATGTCCCGTGTGTATGTTGGTAATCTGGATTCAAGGGTCACAGAGAGGGACCTTGAAGATGAATTCCGTGTTTTCGGAGTTATTCGGAGGTAAACGAAGGAACTTTGGTTGATAAATGATAATGTTTAAATTTGGGGTTTTTCTTGAAATTCATGCTTGGTTAGTTGTATTTATCTTGATGATATTATATTGTTAGGCAATGAATTGAAATCACTCAATTATGTTGGTTAATTTACCGGTTAAAATTTTAAGGCATTACAAATTTTCAGTTTTTTTTTTTTCTTTTTATTTTTCTCCTTTCATTATAAGTTTTGTGGTTCATGTGTGTGCAGTGTTTGGGTTGCAAGGAGGCCGCCTGGTTATGCTTTTATTGACTTTGATGACAGTAGAGATGCGCGTGATGCTATTCGTGAATTGGATGGTATGTTTTTGAAGAATTGTTGAAATGCATTAAAATGATGAACATTCATTTACCAAATTTGCAAAGCAATTTAATCTTATCTGCTAATGTATTATTTGTTTTTACCCCTTTTCCGGTTTGATATGTTGAAGGGTTTTCCTCAACTTCGTATTTAACTCTACTTTCTCGTTTGAGGGAGCTCTCTTTCTTCTACTTCTACTTCTGGCTTGCAAATGTCTTATGCAAGCAGGCCTGCAGTAATGGTTTTTTCGTTAGTCTTCATCAAAGTCTGCTGATTTGTAGAGTTTGACACTTTGACTGCATGTAAAGAGAATTAAGAGTATGAACAGAGGATATGCACTGCTTTGGAGTGTTATGGCAAGCTACACATCTGTTGCATAATGGGTTTGTTTTATGAGATGTGTGCTACTACACTTAACCCATGGGCCACGTGAGTGCTGCCTGTGTTCTGTATGTCCCCCTAAGAGCTATATGTGCTCCAATAAGTCGTTATCGACCAGTGGTCAAATGAACTTCTGAAAACATTATGGTAACACAATTGTCTTTACTCAGAATGAAGAACTTTGTTCCCACTTTTGCAAAATATGATACTACTGTGTTTTCACAGATTGTATGATGGTTTACTTATCCCCAAGTTTGTGTGCATGTTATATTATCTTATTATGTTGTTTTTTTGTATTGTAATAAGCAGTGCTCATGTCTAGTTACAAGATTTATCATAACTGAGACTGTCAGCCTAAAGATAATGTTCTTGCAGGGTTATGGTTTGATTAACCAAGATTTTTCCTTTTTAATTATTGTGTGAGGAAACCATAAAAAAAACTCAATATCTGTTTTGCTGGAAGTTTTCTCTTTTTTAATGTTTCTATTATGATTTTTATCCTACTTCATATTTTCTTGATATTTTCATTTTCATTCTGTGGAGCAGGCAAGAATGGTTGGAGGGTAGAGCTTTCTCACAATTCAAGAGGTGGAGGTGGTGGCCGTGGAGGTGGCCGTGGTCGCTCTGGTGGTTCTGATTTGAAATGCTATGAGTGTGGTGAACCTGGTCATTTTGCTCGGGAGTGTCGCTTGCGTGGTGGTTCAGGAAGACGTCGTAGCCGCAGCCCACCCCGATTCCGTAGGAGCCCAAGTTATGGTCGGAGGTGAGTTTGCTAACCTATATTCTAACTTAACCTAGTGTGCAGTTCTGATAGCATTGGTTAGTTTATCCTTATGATAACATTATATTGTGTTTTTTATAACTAATGATTGTTCCCCGAAATTGTTTGATAATTCTTTGTGCAATTGTAAAATATATGGATGTATATGAATGATGTTTTTGTATAAAATTAGTTTTTCATTATTACTGTAAGTAGTGAAAGATGAAAGTACAGGTCATAATGTTGCCGTCTATATTTTGCATTTGAAATTGAAAATTGTATGTTTTGATAATCCTGATCATTGCTTTTTGCCCCACCCTTTTTATTGGCATGAATCAGAAGTTACAGTCCCCGTGGACGGTCCCCTAGGCGCCGCAGTTTGTCACCTCGTGGACGGAGCTACAGCAGGTCACCTCCTTACCGTGGACGTGAGGAGTTACCATATGCCAATGGGTTAGGTTTCTTCCTGTCTTTAAATATTTCGTAGCCCTTTCCTTCCTGTGTATTGTTAACCAATGTTGCTTTCTCTCTGATTCTGTTTTGAGGTTGTAGTTTCTACTTTGCAGTGCTTTCTATAAGATTCTGTTTTTAAAGAGGAATGACAAATTAATATATTGAGTGGAATATTTAGGACCTGAACTATGCTTTAATTAAAGATAGAATCTGTATTCAAGTTTTTGCTCTGTGCCTGACTTGCAAAGATGACTTAAGATTCTTCTTAATGGCATGCAGAAATGGCATTAGGGAACGTCGCCGAAGCAGAAGTTGAAATTTAAATGTTGGTAGCTGCAGTTATTAAGAGGATAATGAAATTATGTTAATCAATGGTGCTTGGACTGCACCATAAGTATGTTTTGTTGGGCAATGCCCTGAGACTCCACAGTTCTACTCTTGGATTGGATTAGTTACTTGAATTCTCGGCTTGTGTTGCTTTTATCTATGAAGAAAATTTTTAGTTCCATTGCAGGTAATTGTTCTTTTAAGGTTGGTTGATACTAATCTGTTGAAGAGAGTTCCAGATCTTTCTAAATATATGCTTTTCTTCTGTGTTGAGGTTTCTACTGGTACTCTGCTTCATTGCTTTTCTGCTTCTTCGTTCAGTGGATTGTAGTCTCTGGCTGCCCTTCTCTGCAATTTTCGATTTTTGAATGGTTGTGGGTCATAGCTGGCTACATACGCTGCATGCTTGTTTCATTGACTCGCCACTTGCAATGTGCACGCGCCAAAATTCTAATGGCATTTGTTTTTGTTAACATGAGAGTTTTTGCCCTGCATCGAATATAAGGGTTAGTCGGCCTGCATCAAACACTTCTGGCAGGTACTCCTCTGTTGGGCCGGTGGGTTTTTTTTGACATGTTAAACCTAGGTATCAGTGAGTGTGGATGGGAATTTCAATAGATAAATCTCAAATTATTGTGACCAAAATCATAACTATGCTGTTTAGAGATCATGACCCTCATTCTATGCCCTTTACATGTGATACAACAAAACAACAAAAAAGAACTTAACCTTCAGTTGGATTCAAATCTTTTGTCTCCCTTTTCTGTTTGCTTGAATACAATACTGGTGTTGCTTTTCCTTTCTGCAAAGAAAAGCATGTTGCATGCTTAAAATCGTTGGTGCTACTTATTTCAAATGTATTGAATTTTATCATTCATCCCCTGGTTTTATGGGTCTTATTAGTCGACTCTTGATTATGTTAACTTCTCTACCCTGCTAAACCACCGTTGTTAAAAGAGGTACTGGCGTAGGGCCACTATCCCTTTGGTTATTAAGGAATCAGGATACAAAAGTTTGATATTCAGCTTTCTTTGTCATCTTCTCTGCTGTTTGTTGGATTGTGTTGTGACTGATGAGGTTAACAAGGGATTGTCCAAAGAAGTTTTAACGGTTGTCGATTCTGAAATGTTACAATAGTCTTGTTGGAGAAACTTCATATTGCTGTGTTTACTTTTTAACAGTCCTTAGTATACCTAATGTTACATAATGTTAAATTAGGTATACTAATGTATTGTTTTTGAGAGAGAAATTTAGGCAGTAATATTTGTAGTTTGATGAAACGTCTGGAAAAGCGCATCACGATTAAATTCACCCGTCGAAAGAATTATAACACCTTAAAAAGGTTGTAATAAAACTTCTCCTTGCATGAAAGCATTGTTTTACGAAGAGTAAACTACCATTTGTGGTTTTATATTTACAAATGATTTATGGTTTAGGGTTTCTGTCAGATAAAAATATTTCGATGTTATTTTGTTTATGGGAAGAATGGATAATTTATTCCTTTTGTATTACTATAAAGTTAGTTTTGTTTATTTATAGATATATTTGTCAATGTTTTTTTACTTTTATAGGTAAAAATAATTTATTATTTTATGAATGAAAAATCTATTCATAATCGTTTAATAGCGTAGTATGTCAAATTTTTAATTTGTTTTTCCATTTTATTTTAATTTAATTTAGGTATGTTTTAAACTTTTAATAAAGTCAATTGAATTCTTTTTCACGGCACACTAAAATTTGCACCCCGTTGCATGTAGGGATGTCTATAGATCGGATCGTATCCGCAGATCTGCGGTAAATATCCGCATCCGATCCGAAAATTGCGGATACGATCCGATCCGCAAATTGATCGGATCGGATCCACTCTTTGCGGATCGGATCGCGGATATCTTCTCTACATTCGCGTATCCGATCTGTGGATCCGTAGATCCGCACTATAATAATTAAAAAATAAATAAATATATATATGTTCGGTATTATATTTACTTGTTTGTATGTTTTAGTTAGTAATTATTATTCATATATTGTATTGTTTTATTTTTGTTATTTAGAGAGAGTTTGATTAAAAATATTTTAGGAATAAATAAGTTTAAAAGTATGAAAGAAATATTTTTATCGAATTCTTTTACATAAAAATATGATTAAAAAGAGAAGGTTTAATTATGCGGATATATCTGATATCTGATCCGATCCGCATCCGATCCGCGGACACTCCCAGTTGCATGGTGTGCGCTAATGGGTTAAAATGACGTGTACGGTAAAAGGCATCACTTGACAAATAAATTAATTTGATTAAACGGAATATTAAATTTTGAAAGTGTATCTGTATTATATTTTATGCGTATTTTTGTACGTTCTTCCTATAAATAGAAGTGACTTTTAGCTTTTGAGAAGTGTTCATGTTAGTGTTTTGAAGAATGTTTAATGAATAAAGTTGAGTGGTATGGACATGTATTTCTAGACAAGGGTGTTTCATGGACAAGGTTGGCATGTACGCACACAGTAGTGTGTTTTGTGCATCAACGAGTGGTTTTGTTAACATACAAAGTATTGACCTATGAATGAGAAGGGAAATAAAGAAATTAAAGGACTAAATCTATTGTTGGTATAATTATTTTTACATATATGATAACGCAGGTTCCCACTGAAGCAAGCTTCCCATATCCCAATTTAAGCATTATTTTCTTCTAATGGTGAAGATTTGAGAAGGTGATCAGCACTATTTCTGCTGATAGTATTGGAGTTCCTATCATGATGATATACAAAGGTATGGTAAAAGTATGATACAATTCCCCATATAGCTAGAGCCAAAGTGACAGCCTTTATCCCATGCATTTTGTCATGAAAAATGAGCACTGCCAAAATTGGAACCAAAGGCACATTCAAAACGGATATGGCATTGGAAAAAAGGGAAGACACCTCAAAAATCAACCCTAAACAACCAACATGAAAGAGTTGCCAATTTATTGCTGTGAATGCCAATGTTAGCAAATAGGATGCCTTCCCCATTTCATACTCCTCCATATCTTCATGCAACTTACTCCATTCTCCACTCCCAAATAGTCCCACTAGAGTAATACAAGTAGATATGAAGGATCCATAAATTGTCACATCTATAAGCACTCTCATAGTGTTCCTTTTCAAAACCTTCACAAAAGCAAGTTGTATAAGGGAAAGGTAGAATCCATACGCCACGGACCCTGCTATCGTCGCTATTACTCCCACCACATAATGTCTCCTAGGGTTTCCGGTAGAAAAAAGTGCGCTTTCGGGTTGAAAGGCGGTGAGGGTGGTAGAGATAGTTAGAAGGACTAGAGAGTTTAGTATGTAGGGAGTGAATTTCATTGAATTAAGGAAGAAGGAGAAGAAAGCATTGAAAACTAACCTAGATGAGGTAACTAGTGCAAAAGTAGAGAGAGGAAGATAAGCTAACCCCATTGAATCAAAATAACAAGCTAATGACTCAACTATACCAAGTGTGACATAGATAATTGCTAGCATTAGTGTAGATGGCTCTGAATGAAGAACATTGATATTGTGATTGTCTTTTGGTGTTGATGATGAGATGCAATAATAAGGTAGTAGAATAGGGAAACCCCCAACTTGTACAAGTGTTCCAATCCATTTGCTTTTTCCATGTTTCTCATAGTACAACCTTCCTAAGATTGTTGCAATTGTTTGGCATGATATCACTAGCATGGCATATAAGGACAATAGCAACCAACGGTAGTTTCTTCTTTGGCTCTTGTTTCTTGTTGGTCCAAAACTGCTATCCTCCATTGGTTTTGTTTCTTTGGAAACTTTATCTACTAACAAGCATACATGTCAAGCTATATATACAGTGAAAAAATCTTCAAAATGGAGGCAAAAATAATAATCTAGATTCTAGAGCACCTCAGTTCAACCATATATTTTCAAACAATATTGGTGAAAGATGAGACTTAGTTTAAGAGAATATCTCATTTAAGTACTTTCTGAAATTTTTGTAATCATCAAATTGAATTTTGATTCACATGTTTCATGCCTATATCTTATAATCACAACCAATTGTATTTTATCGTATAATAAAAATAACTAATTTTTAAATTTATTATTTTAAAAATTATCTAATCACATAAATTTGATTAGATGACCGTGTAACATATATAATTATTAAATTTTTGTAAGTGCTACCAATTTCTAATTTCATAGCATAAGTTATTGGTTTATCTTCTTATTATTGAAGATGAATCTAATACGTACCAGTTATACAAAGTGGCACTTTTGGAGTTTTGGTTATCTGATCTCATGTCAAAACTAAACAAATTTGAAGAGAGAGAGAGAGAAAGAGAAAGAGAAAATAAGTAATTAAGGAACTGTTATTTCTTCAAAGAAAATTTATCTTGATTGATAAGTATATTAATTTTCTTATTTTGTTCACACGAATTATTGGCGCTTCGTTTCCTTTAAAAAACAAAGTTCAATTATGGATTACAATAGAGCTAGCTTCTAAAAGTGGAATACTATCCATCTCCATGAGTCTCCACGCTATATCTTTTGTGTCTGTAAGATTCATTCATTATTTAAGGGTTTTTCTTTTGTTCTTTTTATTTATGACCTTTCAACTCTTAACTAGAGCCATTGTCTTAGTAACTTATTCAAAAATATTATTAAAAAATCAGTCGTTAAATTAATTATTACGTATTTATATATTAATATAAGTGTTATTTAACTAATTTATAATATATTTATATTTTAGAATAAACTATTAAAATAATATCAAAAATTTATATTGTTGACAAAAATAACTCTAAAAAATACTAACGACAAATAAACTTGCGAAAAATTAAAAAAATTTGATAAAAAAAACTAAATATAAAATATATATTTAAAAAAACGTTAGATATCATCCGTGATGGATCTAAAAATTTTTAAAAGTACAAACAAAATATATATAATATATATTCTATACGGATGGTTATTTTTTATGTATATATAGCATGATTATTGTTATAATTATACTTTGTTATTGTAAAATATGATTATTTTTTAAAATATCTAATTTACAAATTAAAATACTAAAATAATAATTTAAATAATAACATATAATATAGAAATCTATTTTTTTTAGGTTTCATATTTAAAAAAAATTGAGTAATTTTTTTTAACAATACAATCAAAATATTTCTCTTCTATATATGTCAGTAACAATTATTTAAAAATTTACTTCTTATACAATTAGAAGCAAACTTTTATTGATATTCAAAGTTAAAAAAGTTCTTTCAATTAATGCAGTTGCTGCGAAAAAAACTAAAACTAATTTCAAAAGAAGATAAATAATACTCTTTTGAGTCGATTTCTAAGAAAAAAAATATCAATTTCATTTAAATTAAGAATTGATCATTCTAATGAACATCTAATATAAATTCTTAAATTGACTATTAAGTACTAAAAATTGAGTAAAAAATTATTTAGAGTCAAATTCAATAATTTAATAAGAACAAATAAATATTATTATCATGTATTACGCAAAAAAATTTCAAATTATAGCGAAAATGTTTGCCCCCACAACAATGATAATAGATATATCATATTTTGATACAAGATTTTGGAAGTATTATTAGAAAATTAAAAACTCTTCATCCTTAAATTTTATATTTTATCTCAAATAATTTTTTTAATTTTATTGTGAATGACCATATTATTGTTGATGTGCTATCTCCACTCGCCATTATCAATTAACTTTCCTCGATCTACGGCTCAGCCTTGCCCACCCGCAGTAGCATCCTCCTGAATTTTGATCTCGATAAAAAACACAAGAGAAAGATCAGTTATGATTTACGTTGGAAGAGGGTTGAAAAAGAAACTCTAATTTAATAGAAGGTCCAAGAGAAAAAGTTAGGGACTAATCTGATGTCCCTTAAATTCAAAATGACTTGGTTTGGAGTTGTCATAAAATAACAATACTAATGTATTTTGAGAGCAACGCGTATCACTTTACCTGACACGTCACATCTACAACCTTTATGTAAGAGAGCGAGTATTTTGTGAACTGGCTAAACCTGTAGTAAAAATGTATATGGTATATATTTAAGAATTTTGGAGACTAATTTAATTAATTTTTTTAGAGGACAAATTTATAAATAAAATAGTTAAATTCTTAGAGATTTGTCTGAAATATTATTCTATTTTTTATATATAAAAACAAATAAATAGTTATGTGGCACTTTTAGTCCAAAAAAAAAATCATATGGCACTTTAAGATATAACAAAAAAAAAATATAAAATCCAAGTACAATGAATGAAATTAAATATTCTATATATTGAAATATTTGATTTTATAGAATTTTAATATGTAAAAATATAAATAAATTTTAATCACTTTTCTTTTTAAAATTATACCTATAGTGCTGTAACATTGTGAGATATTATTTTTTTTATAGAGTAAATTTAAATTTTTTTCTACTCTAAAAATATTTCAATGAAAAAAAAATACTATTTCTAATATATTTTTTCAAGCTTGAACCTTAATAGGGATGTCAATGGGGGGCGGGAGATACCTCTCCGTTCCTACCCTCAAATTTTGTCCCCATCTCTATTCTAATCTTGTCATGTCTTCATTTTCGTTTTTCGTGTTTTTTGCGGGACCCATTTTTCATATCTTTGTATTGAACATTTATATGAAAATTATAGTAAAAAGTTTTAAAAAATAAAAAAAAATCACAAAATATTATTACAACACAGAAACATATCTTATTCAAGATTTCAACCTACAACTCCAAAAATATAAAATAACAAATCATAGTCTATAAAACAAAATCTTAAAAATACAACTTCCATTCTAAAAAAAGCCATAAAATAAAGTCTTCAACATCAAATATATTTTTTTTTATTGTCAGAATACAACTTTCAGCAAAAAAACTCCATGTCTCAGTTAAAATATAACACAAACATAAATATGTTAACATACATCATAAACAAAAATACCATATATTAAATAAAAATTTGACATAATAAAAAAATAATTACCTAAACTCCTAAATCCTCCGTATCCATTTCATAGTCCCAAGAAATTAAAATTTTCGACTCTGATTTATCTATATTATATCAATCAACAATTCACAAAAGTTAAATTTAACATGAAATTAAACTTTAATACCAAATAAAATTTGAGTTATTAGTACTTTTCACCTGAAGAGTGTATCCAATGTTAAGTGCAAATTAACGCCTCAACAAGTTCACATCACAATTTATTGTGATGTGGATGTATAACTCGACCACGAGTACTAAAAGCGGACTCTGAGACAACAGTAGAAATGAAAATGGCTAAAAAATCTCTTGCAATCTTTTGTAAGGTTGGATATTTTATTCCAATATTTTTTTCAGTAGCCAAAAATATCAAATTTTTTTAAATTTGTTTGATCTACCATAACACTCTCTTCTAAATAGAAATCCAACTCAATTTTCGCAGCACGGTCTTCAGATGTATCTTCCACAAATTGCAAATAGATAGAGTTAATTTTTTTTTGAAAATCCTTCATCATGTCCAACATTAAAGTAGAAGCTGAACTATCATCATTTGGAGCTTTTCTTTTAACCCTAGCCTTAAGTTAATATTCACATACTAATTCTTCCATCATTTTTTTGACCTTGCTCAGATAATTCTCGCTTTGAGATCCATATATTTTAGGAAAAAAATTTTCAACAATTTCATCTTATATCTAAGGTTTAAGATAGCTCACACAGCCATGACTTCATTAATTTGATCCCAATACTTTTTAAACTTACTAATCATATTTGTTGCCATTATATGAATCATGTCATTAGGACTAAGCATCCACTCATTCAATATCAATCTCATTTCACACACCTTGGAAAAGTACAAATTTGTGGTTGGATATAAAATGCCAAAGAACAATTCAGTCACACTATAAAAGACTTCTAATTTATCAACAAGTTCATTTACTATTTTTCACTCATCATCAAATAGTACAACTTTATACAGAAATTCACAGTGCCTTAAACATTCAAAAACTTCTTTATATGGCAATGCAGAAGTAAGTATTAGATAAGATGAATTTCATCTAGTTCTACAATCAAGTGCAAGCTTTCTCCTATAACTAATATTCAATTGCCTACAAATATCTTCAATTTTTTCTTTCCTCTTTTGTGTTGCTACCCAAAAAAATTATCTCTGATTTTTTCAATGGAATTATATATTGTATTCATGCCATCTTTCACAATCAAATTAACAATGTGAGCACAACAACATATGTGAAAAAATTCTCCTTTCTTAATAAAGTTAGATGGTGAAATCTTATCAAGTACAAGATGAATCATGGCATTATTTGGCCTTCCCATTCCTATCGAACCTGATAATCTTTGTACTGTTTTCAATATTGATTACTTTGGTCCCCTAACAGTACTAATCAGGCAAATTCTAATGTGATCATGCAAGTACTTAGTTCCTTGCTTCGTGTCACCACTACAAGAAAACACGTCTATTGCCACGCTTTTTGAGCTACCGCCACGCTTTTGAAAGGGTGACCTATGAAAGGGTGGCGGTTGCTCTATCGCTACGCTTTTTTCAGTCTATCGCCACGCTTTTTTTTGGCCACGCTTTTTTACAAATGGGCACTTTTAAAAGCGTGGCTGTAGGTGGGAGATATGGCCACGCTTTTAAAGCATGGCTGTAGGTGGGAGATATGGCCACGCTTTTACAAGCGTGGCAGTAGACGAGATATGGCCACGCTTTAAAGCGTGGCAGTAGACGAGATACGGCCACGCTTTTAAAGCGTGGCCATAGTAAGATATACAGCCACGCTTTAAAAGCGTGGCGAAAGCCTTGTTAAATTAAAAAAAAATTCTTTTCCTTGCTTGATCTTCATTGCTACACAATATAAATTTTTAATCCTTTTTTATTACCAAACCTACAAATATAGTATGCAATTTTTATTACAAGACATATCAAACAATAATTAGTGACATATATAATTTAGGGCAAGTTACTTAAATAAATAAATTTGAGAAAAGCTTTACTCAAATGTGCAAAACTGGATATGGTTACCCGTATGTGCAAAAACTGATTATTATGTAAACCGTGGCAACCCACCACGGTTTCACATTGTTCATAAACCGTGGTGAGTCAAGGCGGATTATGAAGGAGAATTTTTGAACGTAAACCGTGGCAGGTCACCACGGTTTACTCAGGATTGCTGGCGTGCATAAACCGTGGTGAGTCACCACGGTTTATGAAGAGATGGCGAAACACATAAACCCCTATGGGTCACCACGGTTTATGTGTGTGTGTCTATATAAGTAATCCGCGGAAGGTTAGGACGGATCACTTGTTGAATCACAAAAAAAGGAAATTGTTGTTGTGTTGAGAGGAAATTTTGGAGGCTTGAGGGGGAAGTGGGTGATGGAACCAATGGAGGATGAGAATCGTTTGTACCGACTAAACGGCATCGCTCACGTGGCAGGATATATCGACCAAGAGGTAAGTTATTGTTATTATTATTGTTATCAAAATTCATAGTAATATAACAATTGATATTATTAGGAATATTGTTAGTGAAAATATTTTACTATGTTTATTTGTGTTGTTATTCTGATTAATGTTATTTACATAAATATTGATATTATTATGGTTACTGTGAATCAAAATGTGAGGCATTCATTACTATTGTCTACTGATTAATGCATATTTTATTATGCTGATTTATCTTGTAAGTCTGGTTAATAGTATTTTTCTAAAATATTTTGTTATAATTGTAAATATTTTATTGAATAATATTTTTTATCCTGTTTTTATACCGTTATAATCAGTGCTTAGTATTCGTAGCTTAACTCTGTATTACACACTAAGAGAATATGTTACCCACCTTGTGCAGCCTAGTAGGGTTATTAGCGCCGTTAGGAGGCAGCAGAATATGCCCTTACATGACCGGATTATACCGTATCTAGAGACTGCCGGCTTGTATCATCTGGCTAGGCTAAACAGTCAGTGGTTCTGGGTTGATGAGTCTCTCCTTAGCGCATTTATTGAGCGGTGGCGTCCGGAGACCCACACGTTCCATATGCCGTTTGGTGAGTGCACCATTACTTTACAGGATGTTGCGTATCAGCTGGGTTTGCCGATTGATGGTGTGCCCGTTAGTGGGTGCTTGACTGAGTTTGAGAATCTTATGGAACACGGTAGACCAGCATGGGTGTGGTTTCACGAGTTGTTCGGGGAGTTACCTCCACAGAGTAAAATTAAGCAGATGACAGTGTGCTACACATGGTTCCACGAGAGGTTCCGGGTTCTCCCTGCAGATGCTACTGATGAGACCGTGCGTGTATACGCACGCGCTTATATCCTGATGCTGTTGTCGTCTCAGCTCTTTGCGGACAAGAACGCAAACAGGGTCCACCTTCGCTGGTTGCCTTATTTGGCATCGTTGGACGACTTGGGCAGATATAGCTGGGGCTCCGCTGCACTAGCCTGGTTGTATAGGTGTCTTTGTCGTGGTACAAACAGGAACGTCGTTAACTTGGCTGGGCCTCTACAACTACTACAGTCTTGGATTTTCTGGAGGTTTCCCACTATGAGGCCCACTGGTTTTGACCGGTTCGGCTTTCCTCTTGCTTCCAGGTATGGTTTAGTATGTTCTGTTAATAAATTGTAAATACATCATGTGTTATGGTTTGTTTTGACATCATCTCAATTAATTTTTTAGGTGGGCTGAGTTTGTGCCGAGGAACGATGCAGGGGCACAGAGATTACTTTCTGCACGCCTTGCACTGGATAGGCTGCGTGTCCACGATGTGAGTCATTTATTTATTACTGATAGATGTACTAGTTTTGCTTAAATGTCACTGTCTCAGCAAACTCGTACTTATTATATGCAGTTTGTGTGGGAGCCTTATTCTTTTGTTGATGTTGGTACTGTCATTCATCCGGAAATACTAGCTGACGAGCATCGACGCCTATGGACGACCGTCACTAGCCTCATATATTTTGCTGCGATCGAGTGGCACCAGGTCGATAGGGTTCTACCCCAGTTCGGCGGTGTTCAGCATCTCCCGCAGCCAGCTCTGAACATAGATTGGCTACACGCGAAGGATGGCAGGGGTGGGGACCGGTGGTTTCCTTCATATTATCGGGAGTGGCACCAGCATTGGGAGGACAGGCTTCAGTCAGTCATATGGGTCGATCGAGTCCTCGACCCTGGTCCATCATCAGACTACTTGGATTGGTGGTGCCGTGTGGCGCACAGGTTCCTATCCCCAGATGTAGCATTTCAGGATCCGAGGCCGATTGTGTTGACTGAGGAGGCGCGTCACAGAGGGTCGTCACAGGCACCTCCTAGAGTGCACGTTTATGACAGACCAGATAACAGACGAGTCGATCGGCGTCGCCGTATAGGGACCCGGACCACTGATCGCGAGTGGAGGGAGTTTGCCGAGCGTTTGGAGGAGGACGTTCCTGCAGCTGAGCCTGGGGATGCAGTGGACTACCGCGTTCCTCGACGTAGAGGCAGACGGGCAGCTGCGCGGCCTAACCGTCGAGGTGCGCCTGACAGAGCACCATCCGAGCAGGGCGACGGCAGCCATCACGTGACCGATCAGGAGGTAGTTGGATCAGCATCAGCTATGGATCAGCCGACGTTCGAGGTGGGTACTAGCTCTCAGCTGTTTGGGAACGTTAGCCCACATGCATTTGCTCAGTTTACTACCGCGGCAGTTGGGATGGACATTGATGATCATGTTACTGAGTCCGAGTTCTACATGGACATAGCAGACATGCTTAGGGATGACTATAGGCCACAGATGCCTGCGGAGCATGCCCAGTTTGCTGATCAGCAGCCCAGGAGTGACGATGTTCAGGCTCAGTTGCCAGTTGACCTCAACGAGCCTGCAGGTTCTCCGTTTGACCCATGGTTTGCTTTAGGAGGGACACCTGCATCTGCTTTCAGTGCCGCTCCCGCACAGCCCTCAGTAGCAGCGCCAGATCACAGACCCAGGCGTGTGAGGCGTCCTCCATTGTGTGGCACCGGAGGTCACCTGATTGGCCAGCTTGACGATGCTGACAGTGACACCATTGAGGATTCTGATTAGTTATGTTGTATGTTCATATCTGTTAGGGACTTTGTTATTTTATGAATTGAGCTTGCTACTTAGTTTTTATGACTTTCAGTCTTATGTTAAATGTTATTGGTCTTTTGACGAATCCTATTGACTGGTTTCAGCTTATTTCATATGTAGAGCAACGGTTTATATTATAATGCACAAAAGGAACCACACATTACTAGGTAAAATAACAGGAATTTATTCATCTGAATTTTTTGCATTACATAAAACTCTTGACAATCACAGACCTAACCAACAATAAATTACTAACATTACATAGACGCTTACGCAACTAAAACATGTTGGACTGCATAATACACGACATGAGATCTACGCATCCCCTCCACCACTCTGTCTTCGCTGGGGGCAGCTCCTCCGCGTATGCCCAGGCTGACGGCATAGCCCACATCGCTTCGGCTGGTCCACCTGAGACTGATCCATACTACCACGGATCCTAGTTGCCTTTGGACGACCTTCCTTTGCACGCCGCATATTAGGGTCAGGAATGATGGTAGGCCCAGCGTATGGAGGCCATAGTCCTTCAGGGATAGGTGGGAGAAACCCCTGCTTGTAAACGTTGAACACCTCACTCATACGATACACCTCGTGAACATATGACGCCCAGTTTAGCCGAGAGTAGGCGCAACACGCGATGGCATGGCAACAAGGATAATGCAGCGCCTGAAAGTGGCCACAATCGCATTGGTGATCTTTAAGAGAAACTCTATAACTACCCAGGGAGAAGTTGCCGGTTGGTGTTGTCTCCGCGACGGTGTACTCGGACTGCTGCCTGTCATATAATGTCACAGTGAAGCACCTAGAGTCTCTTACGTTCCGATCAATGGCCTTGACCAAGGCCTGACAGAATTCATGCCCAGATCCGACTTGTGCCTCTGCTGTCTGTCCCCGTACCACAAATAGCTGAGCTAGCCTCCCGTAGGTTGACTTAACCAACGATGTGACCGGTAGGTTGCGAGTTCCCTTCAAGACGGAGTTCACACATTCACTGATGTTTGTGGTCATGTGCCCGAATCGACGACCACCATCCTGATGTTGGGTCCATTTGTCATACTCCATCCGGTTGGCCCAGTCACACATTGCTGGATTCTCAGTCCGCATGATGTCAAACCAGTAGTAAAACTCAGCCTCAGTCTTTGCGTAGGCAGCATTCACCAACATCCTCCTTGAGTCCTTACCTTTGAACGTTAGGGCGAAATTCGCTGCTACATGCCTAACACAGTAGGCCCGGAAAGCCCGAGGAGGCAGCCACCCAGTCTCAGGTGCCTCAAGCGCTGCCTTGATCCCATTATGCCTGTCAGAGATAACAAGGATACCCTCCTGAGGAGTCACATGCTCTCGGAGATTGGTCAAGAAGAATGACCACGACTCTGCATTTTCCCCCTCCACAAGGGCAAATGCTATCGGGAGGATGTTCGAGTTTCCATCCTGAGCGATCGCCAACAGAAGCGTCCCTCCATACTTCCCATACAAATGGGTACCATCAATACTGACGAGGGGCTTGCAATGCCGGAATGCCTCGACACAGGGTGGAAATGTCCAGAATAGCCGGTGAAAGTACTCCGTGGACTCATCAACCCTACCACCAACTCGAACAGGAGACGTCTTCAGCACCGTGATTGTTCCCGGCATTGTCGCCTGGATCCCTAGGATCCAACATGGCAACTCCGCGTAAGACTCTTCCCAATCTCCATATATTTGTGCCACTGCCTTCTGCTTAGCCATCCAAACCTTCCTGTAACTAGGCCTGAAACCGTAATCAGCTTCTGTCGCTTGTTGAAGTACCTTTACCGTAACCGCAGCATCTGCCCTAACCATAGGAAGAACCCTCGCACAGATAACGTGGTAATCCAGCTGACGGTGATCACTTGAAATAGAAGTTGCGAGGCATGTGTGTGGCCCGTTGTACCTCCTAACCTCCCAAGTCCCTTTTCGTGCACGAAGCGCTACACGAATCAACCAAGTACAACCCTTGCCGAAATCCTTACATTTTCCATGATACTTCAAATGATCCGATTCAATGACTCTGTACTCAACACCTCGCCGGATGCTATAATCTTTTACACTCAGGACAGCTTCATCCTTACTTTGGAATGATTGGCCAATCTGAAATTCTGCAGAAGATCCCCCCACTCTGTTACCATTGTCTTCCTGTTGACCAAGGGCTTCCAAGTTTAGTGTCGAGAAGTGTGGAGGCTGCTGATGAGAACCGGAACTTGATGGCCGATGCTGCGGATGTGGATCGCCACCGGTGTGATCGTCGCTGTCACCATCAATATCAACAGGCTCCTGCTCAGACTCATCGTCACGCATTGCATTCTCTACTTGATCAGGTGCACCATAATCTTCAATATAAGGTACGAGGCCGCCACCGGTGTCCACAACGTGGGAAGGCTCAACAACTACTGCATTCTCCAAAGGTATAGAACCAACAACCTCCGTTCGGGCTAAATCGACCGCAAACGAAGGTGATTGAACCGGCGGAAGAACCGGTCTGACCGCAGGCATCGAACTAGATGCACCAACCGCGGAACCTGGGCAAGGAACTGGGGCGGATGCCCCGGAACTATCGACACCAACCTCCAGCTTCGCGAACAACTCATGGATTCTGATCTCGGGAAAACTCCTTACACAGTAGAACAGAACCCTTATATCTTCATCAGCTTTAACCGCAAATGTTTCATACTGAACACCGGTCGATACAACCGCCATGGGAATCTTGTAGAATAATTTCTTCACCCACTTGCTACCCAAAACTCCCAGCTTCTCCAAGATGCTGTTCTTCAGATCTGACAAAGTCATCAATGAACTAATAAAAATACTTAGTGGTTCTTTGTCGGTAAACTTCACACCGTGGCTTTTACTTTTTTTTATTTTCCCAGAGCAATGCACTAGGGCAAGAAAACTCTCTTCCTCACTAGCCATTGTGACAATGATCTCTTATGAGCTAGAATCACTCGCATATATATAGATTTCCAGTGATAGTAAACCGTGGTGACCCATAGGGGTTTATGTGTTTCGCCATCTCTTCATAAACCGTGGTGACTCACCACGGTTTATGCACGCCAGCAATCCTGAGTAAACCGTGGTGACCTGCCACGGTTTACGTTCAAAAATTCTCCTTCATAATCCGCCTTGACTCACCACGGTTTATGAACAATGTGAAACCGTGGTGGGTTGCCACGGTTTACATAATAATCAGTTTTTGCACATACGGGTAACCATATCCAGTTTTGCACATTTGAGTAAAGCTTTTCTCAAATTTATTTATTTAAGTAACTTGCCCTATAATTTACTATAATTGTTTTATACATTAAAAAACTAATATTTAAATACAAAATAAATCTCGAGTTCAAATTCCAAAACTAAAAACCGAAGAAAAATACAGAAATAATACAAGTTAGAACGGCTCATAATATATCAAATTACACTAATAGAGATGCTCATAAGCCTAAATACTTGGTAAAAGATCAGAATCAACCTAAAACTGCTCCACTTTGTGCATTAAGCGTTCAAGTTATCCATTCCAATACTAGCCTGCAGCAAAATATCAAGAACAATAAAGCAACAGAAACTAAACTATGCTCACTGATTGGTAAATACAAATCTAAAAGTACAATAACACCAAACTAAACTATGCTCAAAATACCAAACTAAAAGCAACAGACCTTCTGCAAATTTGATTTAACAAATGTTTTCCCAGATGGAGTTTTGTTCACTGATTCTTGAGGGAGATTAAGTTTTCAAACATCTTCAGAAGTCACCTTAAAACAGTAAACAAGAAGTGCTCAAAAGTCAAAACTGTTACCCAAAAAAAAAAATCAATGAACCCCAATGAATAAAAATAAATACAACAGGGGATAAAAAAATACTAAGTTGCTCGTGGTAGCAGCTAGAAACATGAAGAGTTAAGATTTATCAGGGTACAATAACATAAATTATAGGCCATCATAATAGATGGATGTAGTGATGCAAAATCTATTGTAGCAATTGGCTTTTCATAGAACCCAGCTCTTGCCTCCAATACCTGCAAATTGCAGAAGTTAAAAGAATCATGATCTTGTGCTTGACAAGCAAAAGTTGGATAAATAAACATCCAAACGGAAAATAAGGAAAAGGCTGCCAAGAATATATACACTTAAAATCATGCTTTCAGTTTTTTTCTTTTATTCTTTTTTTTTGTTATTTAAAGAGGGATAAGACAAGAGAAAAGTATTTTAAGAACTCCGATTTAATACAAGCAGAGGAAAAAAGCGTGGCCACATGCCTTTTTTCTTGTAGTGCACCTCCGATATTTCTTTCGCAATATCTACATATTGCCTTCCACTTTCCATCTATTTGTTCCATCCTAAAATGCTTTCAAGCCTGGGAAGTTAATCCTTTTTTGTTAGGACTGCTCTGCACGCTTTGGTTAACTTCTTGTCCTCCCTCTTGTATTTTTTTTTGTTCTTCCTCTTGTGTTTCTTGAAGACTTGCTTCAATTGCTTGACCATCATCACTTTGTGTTGATTCTGTCTCATTATTATTTTCAATAGGAGTTGAGCTAAAATTATCCATCTTGTACATAAACAGCAAGATTTAATACAGAAACAATAAATTAAGATTCAATATAGAAACACTAAATTAGATTCTAACTCAACTTCAGATACAAAGATAAAATTCAGAAAACAAAAAAAGATTAAATCAGATACAAAAGAATACATAACAAATCAGCAAAAATGGCAAAAAACAGAGAAGGATAAAAGATCACTAATTAATGATAAACAACAAAAAAGTAAAATAGGGCTTCTTTTAATTAATGATAAACCACACACTACACGGTCATGGGAGTTTTTTGTATTGCAAAGGAGGAATAGCATGAACACAGCATGGCAAAAAGGGAGATATGGTGAAAAATTGGAAATACAATCATATATCTGTAAACAAAACAGCCAACAAAAACATAACCGCATTCATTAACAAAAACAACAGCCACCAACATCAAAAAATCAAAATCAAAATCAAATTCATAGAAAAAATAGAATTTTAGAATATAAAAAATTATATTATCAGAAACTAATTATTAATTAGCATGAAATCAAATTAATGAAGTAAAATGTCAAAATCCAAGTAAAAAAAAGGAGAGAGCAGCTAATATTACCAGGGACAAGGGAGAAATGGCCGGAGAGGTGAGAAACACCGGCAAAGAGAAGAGCAGAGACGCAGAGTAGCAATGCAGGACAGCGGCGGTACAGGAGTTGAACGGACTCAACAGAGAAGCAACGTTGGCGATTGGCAAAGGAAAATGGGTAAAGATAAAGTCGCAACAGTGCAGCAGAGGGGAACGGTATGGTGCGGTGATGGCGCCGTGCAGGACAGGGAAAAGCGTCGGGAGAGAGAACGCCGCAGTGCCTGGTGATGGCACGGTGAGTGGGACGGCGTGGTGAGACAGACAGTAGTGAAAAAGGTGTCTGGAGGTGGCTGGCTGGGTGTAGTGAGGATGGAGAGAACGCAGAAGGGGGTGTCGCGAGGAGGGGCGAGGGTGACTGGGTGAGTGGCATGGTGCGGCGCCGGATCGTCGGTTAGAAAATTTTTGCACAAAGATTGTGATTACGTCGATAGTATAGTCACAACCGACAAACAACACCCGACCAAAGTTTGGAATAAAAAAAATGTCACAATTCAAAACCATTATAAACCGGGAGTTTTGATTCCCGGATCGTCTCCCAAAGACCTAGTGATCAATGAGTGTGCAATTTTGGTTGTGAAGGCAACAAGATTTTCAATAAAAATATGAACAATTAAAGGAATAAAAGAACATTCAAAATTACAAGTAATGAACTAATAAAGGAATTAAAGAACTAGCTATGTAATATAGACAAATAAGCTATAAAAGAGATTGATGTATGTATGTGTGTGTGTATGATTCAAAACATAAATGGAGTCTTGGCTTGAGATGAGCTAGAGACATTTCCTTGTTGGAACCACAACTATGACAATTGTAATGGATTAATCTCACTTAGTTAATCCTCACATCGGAGAGTAAGTCAAGGAGCATAGTTGTCCTTAATCCACAAATCCTAACTCACTTGCTAATTGCCTTAGTAACAAGTTAGCTTTAGTGGAAATAAGAACAATTAACAATCCAAGAATTATCACTAAATGTTGGACATTCCAACTCTAGGAACCCAATTGCTCATTTTTCCCAAGCCAAGAGGTGGAAATTTAGCCCATAATTAAACTTGATATTTCCACAAACATTTGGTGGGCAAAAATGCAAAACATGAGAAAATTAAGAAAATGCTTGAAACTATGAGCATCAAATGATAAAAAGGAACAATAACAACTCAACCAAGCATATAACAATCATCAATCATCAAAATCATCAACAAGAAATCAAAATTGGAAAAAGTATATAGATTAAAGCTATGACTTTAATTACAAGAAAGAGTATCAAAATTGTAACTAAAAGGAGTAGTAATTAAGAGATACTTACAATGGAGGCTAGCACAAAGCAAGATCAAAAATAGAAATGGCACTTGAAATGTAAAACCCTAATATAAATCCTAATGGTGATGAGAGAAAACTTAGAGAAAAACTAAACTAAAGCCTCCTACTACTACTCTAAAAACTACCCTAATGATATACTATGTTTCCACAAGGTTTGCCCTTTCCAATATGAGCCTTTAGCAGCAGAAAATGGGCCTCCAATCCCCTCAAATCGTGAGTTACGTGCATTTTTAATGAAGGCATGTGCGGGTACCTGTGCGTACGCACAAGGGGTTGTGCGCACGCACACTCCGCGATGCGTTGGATGCTTGTACAATGCGTCAGATGCTGTGCACTCGCACACTTGGCTCTGATTCGTTGCCTGTGCGTATGCACAAGTGGCTGTGAGCACGCACACATCAATTTGCAATTCTCCTTTGTTTCTTCATGCTTCCTCCTCCTTGCCTGCTCTTCTTCCATTCTCACCATCCTACCTTATACATCTGAAATCACTCACAAACAACATCAAGGTATCGAATGGAAGGCAAATGAAATAAAAAAAGTCAAATTAGGCACAAAAGAGCATATTTTCATAATTAAGCACAATTTAGGAGGAAAGCTCAAAAGCATGCTATTTGATGGAATAAGTATAGGTTTATATGATGAAATTCACTCAATTCTAACAAAAAATTATCGTAAAATATGAATTCATCATGGCACTAGTGAGTGGGAAAAGGATTAGGGTTTTTAACTTTTCAATATATATATAGAAGATGAAATGACTAAAAAACCAAAGTAAATAATAAACTACTAAGGGTATTTAAGTAATTTAATATATTCGGGAAATGCAGAGAATGCGGGGACAAGGATCCCCGCACCTGCTTCGGGGGAATTTTGTCCCCACATCTCCTTCTTCGCAGAAAATTTTTTTCGCCATTTGGGCCCATTCAAGGTGGTCTCTGCGAGGATTTTGCCTCCCGAAAATTTTTGACACCCCCAAACCTTAACTATAATACTATAAAAGGGAAAAAATCAAACAAAAAAAAAGGAGAAAACACAGCACGAGAGATTATTGAAATTAAAGAAAAAACAAACGAAAAAAAACAAACCAGAGTCGGATGATTGAACGCTAGAAGTGAAAAAATCAGAAAGAAAGAAGAGAGGAAAAGAAGGAGGAAAGGAAGGGAAGAAGAAATGCAAGCTCGCTAGCGATCTTATTATTAGAGAGGAATAGCTTTTGCATATTCAGGAGTTGTAGAAATTGCTCCAACAACGAAAATGCCTATTGCAGAAGAAGTTGATGAGAAGATGGAGGAAGAGGTTGAGAGTTCAGACTTCAAAGAGAAAAGGAGATTTTAGTTGAAGAATCAATTCTTGTCGATTTTTTTTTGCTAATTGAAGATTCATTGTTTTTCACGGTCAACAAAATGAGTTAACCAACCAACTAAAGTAGGTAATCATTCGATATTAAATATGTAATGACCTTTAATTACTGGTTGGTCAGAAGAAAATGAAACGCTAAAAAATAAGGTAGATTTGGAGTGTTTAAGCCAATTTTTATTGAGTTAATAGTCAAAATGGTTTCTGAAAGATACGTTGATTTCTATGTTTGTCCTCGAAAGAATAAATTAATCAAATTCGTCCCCGAAAGATAACGGACTTGGTTGCGTTAGTCTTTCTATCATCTTCCTTACTAACGGTGTTAATAAAAACTGACGTGACATGTTAAGTTACATTTTAACACATAAAACGACCTCGCCTTTTCGTGGGCTAGCCCAACAAAGGCTTAAACCTAACCCACCAGCCCCAAAAACCCCACCCATTAGCCATTTTCTTCCTTGCTGATTTTCTTCCTCAGTGCTGAAACTGCATAACCACTAACTCTTACCTGAATAGCCATGGATGTTGTTCTTCCCTAAAACTCCATAACCACCGTAGCACCATGTTGCTGACCTTTATCAATCATCACTGTAGCACTCAAGATTCCATTATGCCTTCCCGGATATCGTGCCGCACTCCGTGCCATTTATTCTGATATTTGCTCTTTCTATCGTCGGTGGCTAGATAGTTTCTTCGCGGCACTCCTAGAGTTATGCAACTCTCTCACCGAGCTCCGCCAATTCCTTCCCATTTTCATCAAGAACGGCTTCTACCACTAGCACTTGTTCTGCAGGGCTCGACGGCATCTCCAAAACCTCATTTTCCTTTGACACCATCGACGACCACGACAAGCTTGATGTACTTTGCCACACCATGCTCAAAGAATATACAAGAAACTCTTCTCTGCATGAAGTCTTGGGATTTCACCATAGGATAAGGTCTGTTTGGTTAAGCATGATGCATATAAGATGTTTAATAGAATGCCTCATAAGGAATTTTACCATAGAAGGAGATGACGGAAGGACTAACGCTACCAGATTCATTATCTTTCGAGAATGAATTTGATTAATTTATTCTTTTGGGGACGAAAATAGATATCAAAATATCTTTTAAGAACGCTTTTGACTATTAACTCAATTTTTATTTTCAAAAATATAATTTTTAATCTTCTTACGATAATTCATATAGAACTCCTAATCTAGAGTTGTAAATGATAAGATATTAAAATTCCTATATTTTGTTTAACAATAATAAAATTTAAATTAAACTATCTTGTCAACGAGCTATAGCTTAAATTAGAGATGATAACACCACCCGAATCCGCGATACCCACCCCACCTCTACCCGCTCGGAGCGGGGTAGGGACGGGTATTACCTAATATCCGTCCCGATATATATATAATATGTATAATATATGTAAAATAATTAATAAATGATTAATAATATTATATCATATTTAAATTTTTATTTTAATTTATGTTATGTATATGATGATGGTTATGTAAATTTTGAAATTTAATTTTATTTATTGGATTTTAATAATTACAGTGGAGGGTATGGGCGGGACGGGTACCCATAATTGCGGGTTAGGGTTCAACGTTTTACTACCCGCAGGTAGAAGATGGGCGGGTTCTATGCGGGTCATTATACGGCGGGGCGGGATCGGATAGAGCAAAAATCTGCCCCTACCCGTCCCGTTGCCACCCCTAGCTTAAATGACACCGTCTTTCCATACTCATCTAGAGGTCACAGATTCAAGTATAAATATACTCAAATATTTGATTATTAGTTTATTACATTATCTTTGTTTTATTTTCTTTTAAAGAAGGAAAAATATATTTTATATTTCTAATATTTTCAATTTTAACTTTAATTTTATTTCATTTAAATTTTAGATCTAATACTTTGAAATGTTTCAATGTTAGTCTTAAATTTCATTTCGTTTGGATTTTTCTGTAAATATTTTAAAATGTTTGAATTTAAATATAAAATGAAAACTTAATACAAACTTTAGAGCAAGTATATTTTTACACGACCGTAACGCAGTGCTGACCCCTATCTATCTGTTTGGAACATTTTGCAATTTGCACAATCCAAATTAAAAATTGCAGCTAAGAAGAGCAGTGGTTTTAGATTTCCATGGCGAATGGATAGCGTGTTGTCGTTTAAGACGCAATTTACCCTCGAAAATGCTTACGACGCAGCCTCTTTCGTCGTTTACTACTTCACTATTCCACTCAAACCCACCAACTCAATCATCCTCTTATATCCCTCTCTCCTTTTCTTCTTCTTCTTCTTCTTCTTCTTCTTCTTCTTCTTCTGCTCCAACACGACGTCGTTCGGCAACCACGACCTCCACTCCTTCTAAAACGACTCTCAAGCGCCTCACTTCTCGCGTAGTTGAACTCACTCGCCGAAGACAGCTTCGCCAGGTAAGCATTCTTATGAGGATAATTTAATTATAATATTTCTAAAGCAATGTGTCAAGAAGAATTTAGGAAGATGAAGAATCGCGGTAGGTAATTGTTATATTGGTAGTTACTTAGCATGATTTAACACTTTTTGTTAGAAATTTTTTATTGGTTGATAGTGTAAAATTGTTTTACGCATTTGGCGTTGAATTCTATTGTTGTTATTTACTTTGGTTTTAGATTTTGGATGAGATTGAAGTTGCAAAGAGGGATTTAGGGAAGCTGAACACGATAGTGATGAATGCCGTGATTGAAGCTTGTGTTCATTGCGGTGACATAGATTCTGCGCTTAGGATATTCGATGAGATGAAGAAGCCAAAGGGTTGTGGTGTGGACAATGTCACCTATGCTACACTTTTGAAGGTGTTCAAACTTTTAAATTATTCTTTGCTCCAAAATTTCTTTCTTTCGTTCTGCTATGATGATGAGCAAATTTATTTATATGATGTGCTTGAAGGTGCTAAAGTACAAGCTAGTTTAATTAGAGTAATGACATGTAATCATGTACTTCCTCCATTCCAGAATGCTAGTCTTTCAAGGTTATGTAAAAAGATAAGAAAATGATCAAGTATTCCAGACTTTCTTCAAAAATTGATTTAAGTAACTAAAAATGGTATAAAAATGATATTTTGTATTGAAGTTCTAGAGTGATAGTCAATTCAGAATATCTTAAGTTTAACATTATGGAATAGAGTTAGTATTTATTAGCCTCATATACAGTTTGTTAGATTAGATTAGACCAGCACTTTCGTAATTAGTCTGATAGCAGTTAGGAACTAACCATTATCTAGTTATTTAAGTTCTGATAATCCACACTCATGTTCAGTAACACCATCTTTTCTGAATGCATTCTTCGCACCTGCATCTTCATTTCTTAGATGCTCTTCTCTTTCATGATATTAGAGCTCCCTATATAATGAGGATCTACTGTACCACTTTAATCTTGTGCATTCAGGGAAGAGAATCATTGAGCACATTCTTCAACATTCTCCTAAATTTATCCTAATTTCAAAGCAAGATAAATATTTAAAGACATTAATATCTTGAGAGCATTTAAAAAGAAAAACCATTAAATAATTTTCTTGTTTGGAAATTAAGAGGATGATTAGGATGAGGTTAAAGGAGATACATGATTGTTGATTGTTGTTTTAATAAAATGAAATACTACCAAACAAAAAGTGGTACTTGTTTTCTAATTTTTATCATGCAGAATTCTGTTTACTATATAAGATATATTTTTTTAAATGAAAATATAGTGCCAAAAGAATTTTAAATACCGCATTGCAAGCTTACAGAAATTAATATTCACTTGTAAAAAAAAAACTGTTTTAAGAATGAGCCCAGCATGAGATTATTGCTATTTTCTCTGATATTGGCCAAAATTTTATGTTATTTTCGTTTCTTTAACTTTCTGTTAAATGTTATGGCTTAGGGTTTAGGTGAGGCGCGAAAAATTGATGAAGCATTTCAGCTGCTTGAATCAGTGGAAAATGGTACTGCCTTGGGAAGTCCAGAGTTGTCGGCTCCATTGATTTTGGGTTTGCTAAATGCCTTAATTCAAGCAGGTGAGTCAGACTGTTTGATCTTATATTTAACATAGTTAAACTGATTTTCACAACTTATGATAAGTTTAGCATTAGGTCAGGACAGCTTGTCAGTGGTATTAATTCAATTCTATTTGGGTTTAGTACCTGCTGGAATTGTTTATTAAGTAACTACATTATCAATTTCTGCAGTTTGCCATTGCATTTTATGTTTTATTTAGTTTGGGGAAATTTCTATCTTTAGGATATATACATTTGTCTAGCTGTACTAAAACTTCATGTTGAATTGTGATGTTTTACTTGTGATGCTATAGTGCAGGAGACTTGCGTCGTGCCAATGGCCTCCTTGCACGATATGGGTTTTTGTTCCGTGAAGGTGGCAGTTTTCCAGTCTCAGTATATAACTTACTAATGAAGGTTTTGCTCTGAACCATGATCTTGTAAGAGCGAAAGTTTCATTGTGATAATTGTTTAGCAGTTATAGGGATTGCAAATGTTAGTTATAACAGAATTTTAATCTTAATTGCTTCTTATTTTCAAAATTTAGGGGTATATAAACTCTGGCTGTCCTCACACTGCACTAAATATGCTCAATGAAATAGTACATCAAGGATTAAGGCCTGACAAGCTCACATATAATACACTAATTTTAGCATGTGTCAAGAGTGAAAAGATGGATACTGCAATGCGGTTTTTGGAGGAAATGAAGGTAAGCACTTGAAATTCAGGTCCAGTATTTCTATGGTAGATAAATATGAAACCTTTTGAAGTTTCTCCTTTTTATATTTTTAGGGCAATTCAGAAAAATTCATTCATGAAGATCTGTTTCCAGACATCATTACATATTCAACATTGCTCAAGGTTAGATTTCTCATTTATTTATTTGTTTGATTACTTTGCTGTAGTATAGAACTATAAATTCGTCCTTTCAAAAGTGATTTTCACTTTATAATGTGTGTAACTCCCGATTAGAGGATTCTTAACTCACCAGTAGTGAACTAAGGGGTAGCTCCAAGGCCCCATTATTGAGACAGCTAGACAGGCCTGTATTCCTTTGGCTCTTGTTGTGAAAAATATTTTAGGAATTCATCTACAGTAGTTTGGTCATGTGCAGGGAAAGACTTGTTAGGAGATAGATAAGATGGAGTTGCCTAATAATTAGTTAGTTACAGTTAGGAGATGACGGAAAACTATGGGGAAATCATTAAAAAGTTTTAAAGGTAAATGGTTTATCTATAGACATGGTTTACTATTAGAACAATATGGCATTGCTTGATCCATTTAATATTGTTCTCTCAGCTAGTTAGAAAAGACTTAGTTGGTTTGTACTGTCTAGATTTATTTTAACGAATGTCATTATCTGCCCATTATATTAATTCAATGGATATTTATGCTCCACACATAGTTTACATTGTCTCTTTGCTCATACTCCCAATATGTATTTTGAACAAAAATAGTTACAACACTATCTTAAATTTTTCTATTGGTTTGGGATGGTTCTCCAGCAGCAACTTTCTCAGTTTCTTTATGTAAAATACAGGGTTTTGGAGAGGCAAAAGATCTTGCTTCAGTTCTGAGAATAGTGCTGGAAATGAAATCATGCCATGAATTAAACATTGACAGAACTGCTTACACTGCAATAATTGATGCTTTACTAAAATGTGGCTCGGTTAAGGGTATGTTGTTATTTTACTACAAGTTTCTTACTTTTCTTGTTAGAGAACTAGGATAATTTCAGGAAGACTTAAAAATATAAATTGACGTTATTTTGAATTTGTGAGGAGTGATGATAAATAGTAACCAAATTCATGTTTCTGAAATTAATGAGTTATCCTTGTCTCTCAAATTAAGGGGTAGAACTAATCTCAACTTGTGATACCAATGTATTTCTATTGTGCTTTTAGGTGCTTTGTGTATTTTTGGAGAAATATTGAAGAAAGCTGGTAGGAATGCCAAGTTAAGGCCAAAACCTCATCTATACCTCTCCATGATGCGGGCTTTTGCTTTACAAGGAGATTATGATCTAGTTAAGAATTTGCATAAGCGGATTTGGCCAGATTCTGCAGGGATCATCTTGCCAGTTGCACAGGAAGAAGCTGATCACCTTCTCATGGAAGCAGCACTGAATGCTGGCCAGGTACTACGATGTCTTTCACTAGTATTATTGCCATTGTGGTGGAAAAGTCTTTTATTATTAGGTGCTTTGTTGTCATATAAAGAGAAAGAACTTGGTAGAGAACCTTTGTTCTTTGAATATGTATACCTAGCACTCAACATCTTTGTGGGTAAAACTTGTAAAGAAGCCGCTGTCTACAGTTTTAGAACTTCAATGTAGGTAAAACTGCGTGTTCTCCTCCTGCTGGAGAATTCTGATATATATATAGAGTAAATATACACTAATTTCAGATGCTAACCTACAGAATTTGAATACATAATCACAGATGCACAATCCCACAGAACTTGCAGATTCGGATGAGCAAATATTCCGCTGTAATACATGCTACTATTCTACTAATATACTGGCAGATACTCTGCCATAATATCCAATCAATTCTATCGACATGCAGCACGAATGCGTATAGTGGTACTATATAATGCAAGAGTATTTGGATAGTAATTAGAGTTGGTATTCCACATGATTTTACATTATGTTATTCCAGATTGTTGATTTTCTTCATTTTTGTGAAATTGGTTGTTGCTACATATGATGTAGAGAAGAACCTGGTTATTAACTTGGACCTTAACGTATACCCTTTTCTGTTTCAAAAAACGAGAGAAAGGGGGTGCGAACCTGGCATTTGAAGTTAATAAACCGCAACTTTGTAATGGATTCTGCATTATTTTGGTCAGGTTGATATTGCTGCTAAAATTCTTTCTGATATTGTTTCAAGATGGAAAGGCATATCATGGACCAGTCGTGGAGGCATGGTATGTAAATAGTATTTTCCTGAATTTATGGCGGTATTAAATTTTTTAAATGCTTAGCTTGATTTGAATATCTTCATTTTTAATTTTAATTTATTGTTTTTTAAATGTCTCCTTCATAAATATAGTATTGCCCTGGATCTGTGGATCACATGTAATGCAGTTCCCAAATGTCATCACAATGCAACCTTTTCTGAAGAAGCTAACTCTCATTGACATCCATTATTTTCTCTCAAATAGTTAATGTTAACAGCTGCCCATGTTTTTGTGCTTCAGGTTGCTTCGCGCATTGAGGCTATCTTGGGATTTTCCAAATCTATATTTAGTCCTTACTTACTTCCTGAGGTACTTATCATTTGTATCATTAACATTCCTGCACAAGGCCCCGTGCTGTAATGTTAAAGAACTAAAATGCTTGAGTTTTTTCAACATGCTTCTGAAGCTGTGTGTGGTTAAAGTTTTGTTGAGATTTATGACTGTTTGATTTGAATTTGTAGTATGTTAAGATAGGTTCTACTTGGAGAACTTGCATGTTGTCTAATTACATTATCTTGGTTCAGGTTTCACCCGATGAACCAGTTGAGAATTTCATGGTACCATTTGAAGCGGCGCAGCCACTACATGGTACCATAAAGCTGGAGAAAGTGGCCATGCGTTTCTTTAAGGATAAAGTTGTTCCTATTATAGACGAGTGGGGGAGCTGTATAGGGCTGTTGCACCGTGAAGATTGCAATCAGGTATTGTTTTTGTTAGCTCGGAACGTTGTGAAATTACCGTTTCATTAAACTCTGTTATCTTCTGGATTTGCATAGGAAACCCTACAGTTTTTAATAAATTTTTGAATAAAGTATGCTTTTTGTCTTTAGTGTTTGTGAGCTTCTTCAAAAATACCCATTTCATTTAATTTTGTCCATAACGTTTTCGATTTGTATCAAAATTACTACTAGACATTAACTTCATCTAAAGCGTTAGGGACAAAATTGAAAACACTTGGGTAATTTTGACGTGAATTGAAACTCGCTAGGGACAAAATTGAATGAAATTAAATGTTAGTCGCATTTTTGAATAAAATCACAAACGTTAGGACAAAAAAATACTTTACCCTAAATTTTGCTTCCATCGATGACTTGCAGAAAACCTAATATGCTGCTTTTTAATCTGTTCCACTCCCTGTCTCATCAAGGCTTAAATTTACTTAAGTTGTAATGCATAATAGGGTACTTAAGCCATGTATATGGTTGAACATCGTTGTTTTTGGTTGGTCCTTGCCTTTGGGTTTGGTTATAGTGCTTAATAATATGAATAACAATAGTACAATACTGTTATGTACTTACGAAAAATCCGCTACCTAATTAACCACTAGATATCTATCTATATATCATTAATAAGTGAAAAAAAAAAGGAGAAAAACTGCCTGCAATTAACACATATTTATCATTAATAATCATATGCATTCCTCTCACTCGATTATTTGGGACTCTTACTATTTGATTATATGAATTTATTCATTGTGCAGTTGGATGCTTCCTTATCAACAATGATGAGAAGCCCTCCACCATGTGTGACAAATTTGACATCTATTGGTTATGTAGTTGATTTAATTTTAGAGAAACGGTACCCAATGGTTATCATTGTAAATTACACAAGCTCCTTTAACACTTCATACAGCTCGAGGGCTCTTGGAGTTTTTACATTAGAACAATTGAACAGGCTTAAAAGAACACCTGTATCTGGATTAAAAGGGACAGAAATTCCAGTCCACGCAAGATGAACCATACAAAATTCTCACCTGTTCCGGAAATGCCATGTTTTTGTGATATCATATATAAAGATGAATTAGTTTCTAACTACAATATCCTATCTGAAACAAGTAAAACTAGTTTATTCATTTTTCAATTTTTTGAGAAAGAAAACGATAATCCATTATTATTATTTATCATAATAAAAAATAGCTTTTCTTTTCGCCAATTCAAAAAATATATTTCCCAGAGGGATAAAATAAATTTAAGAAGAGATCATTAACGGACTCTAATCATTTAAAGCTGAATGTATTGTAGATGCACCAAATTTTAAGTTACTTTATTTTCTTTACACAGATTTTAAAGCTAATTTCTAAAATAACATAGTCCAAAGTTTTCAACGGCACGATTAAGAATCATAAAGCTAGATGGTTAATCTCAGGGCAATCCTTATGCATTCAGCATTTATTTTAGAATTGATCACTCTAGAATTATGTGAATTTACTAATTATTAATGACATTGATGATAACTCTCTTTAGTGGAAAGTAACCATTTTTACAAAAAATATATAATGAAGGAAAAATAAGATTATTGTAGGTTTTAATTGTATAGAGTAGTTTGTAGAGAGACTTATTTTATGTAGGATGTCCTTTGCCTATGACTCTTCCAATTTTTTTTTTAACAAATCTAAAATGAAATAAGAAAACAAAAGTTACAAGTTTTTAACAAAAAATTACATGCTGGGATCAAGGAATGAAGAATTCTAATCATTTATGTATTTACACTATACTCCAAAACACAGTTGTGTTTAACAAAATTTTCTATCTTGCTCAAGGATTACTTATTTTTGACTTGTGATTAAGGGTCTGAAATGGATGGCTTCGTTGGGCTCTCCTCAGAACAAGCAAGTGAAGGAGAAGAAGCTCCATCCTGAAACATTTTCATGTTAATTAGTGTGAACTTATGCTATGCAAGTATTGAATTAACATATGTATGTTATGGAAGATAATATTTGAATTAGAACATGACCAAAACTATATGTATAATTGAAAGAACAGCAAAGGGACATACCAACTGAACAGAAATTTGGCTCTGGTTGGATGGGCTGACATAGCCATTGAAATGTAGAACACCATTTTCAGCCAATGACCTTAGACTATTTAGTATTGGTAGGACCTCCCTGCCGAGATCCGGTCTGTCTTTTCGCCTTAGCTCTGCGCATTTGATCGAAATTTTTGCGAGGCTCAAAGCCTCATCCATTGGCCAATCAGGCACTTTAGGATCAAGCACATTGGCAAGTGTTCCCTTCTCAATGGCTTTCTCAACTTGATGAGCCAATCCCATTGGTGGTTTCGCCGTCAAAATTTGCAAAAAAATGATCCCAAGGGAGTATATGTCAGATTTTACACCTAACATTCCTGTTTGTTGGTACTCAGGGTCTATGTAGCAAAAAGTTCCAGCAGCAGATGTCATATGGTATTGTGTGACCGAGTCAGCGACCGACGGCGGGACTAGCCTAGCAAGACCTACGTCGCTGATCTTGGCAACACAGTTTCGGTCAAGCAGGATATTAGCCGGCTTCAAATCTCTGTGGACAAGAGGCTCTGGTTTTGTTTGATGGAGGAATAACAGGCCAGTGCCGATTTCAGCTGCTATTTTAAACCTGATTTGCCAAGGGAGTGGAGGAGTGTCTCCTCTACAAAAGAGTCGATCTTCTAAGCTTCCATTCGCCATGTACTCGTAAACAAGGCATCCGTATTCCGGACAAGCTCCTAAGAGGAGTACCATGTTAGGATGCCGGATGCAACTCAGTACCTCAACCTATTATGTACATTCAAACATGTAAAGTAAGAAAAGTATATTAGACAGAGAAATGATATATGGCCATCAGAATTTATTATCTTTGGTTATCACTTAACATCAATTCAATTTCTTTACTCTATTAATCTAACAACGTATTTTATCCTATATTTTTAAAAATCAGTGACTAACTGATAGCCAAAAACAATAGATTCTGAGGATCTTCTAACATTTTTCTAGTAGATATTCAATGTCTAACAACCTTGTTTCTTTATGTTGTTTTTCCTTACCTCTCTTTGAAACTGGGACCTTCCTTGTGCTGCATCAGGACGCAGAACCTTGACTGCTACAGGTGTATGATCAAGAAGGCATTTAAAGACCGGACCATAACCGCCTTCTCCAATCTTCATGGAAGTTGCAAAAAAATTTGTTGCTGCTTCGATTTCCTCAATTGAGTACTTTCTACACCTGATGTCATTTTGTGCCAAAGCATCAAGTGCTCTTTTCTTAGCTTCTGCTTCTTTGATTGCTTTCATTTCTGCATTAAGTCTCTTTTGTGCTTCTAGTTCTGCAATCCTCTTTTGTGCTTCAGCTGCTTCAATGGCTGCTTTTGCTTTAGCTTTCTCCATTTCTACAATTGCTAATGCAGTTTCTTCTCCCAGCTTTGCCTCCTCTAATTTCCTCTCTTCTTCTAATTTCCAACGTTGAAGTTCTATAGCCTGTCATATATATAAGAAAAAAACAAAAGTACTTTATTTCTCAATGTTTCAATTTTAAACATTTTACTTTTTATAATAAAATGATTAAGTGAAAGTTTGAATAAATTGTGAAACATTCAAGGTAAAAAATATTTTTTCTGATAATTTATTATCAGAACCCACTCTTTTCTTTTATCTATTTTGTTAAGAGTTATCATAAAATTTGTGAATCTATACCTTCTGTTTTGCTGTGAGAGCTTCTTTACATGCTGTGCTGTACATTTCCATGGTTTGCTTCAACTCCAACTTCAATCTCCTCATTTCATTCTCTACATCATCCTATAAAATTGTAGTCCACGTAAGGAAATGAAAGATAGTAGAAATATTTGATGAATTGTTAGCTTACCGTGGCATGTGAGGAAGATAAGACCCCATCAGTATCATGTGAAACATATGAGAATTCAGGAGAGTCGGCAAGACTATCCATAGACATCCTAGGATGATGAACAGATTCAAAGCTGTAGTTTCCATCAATGTTGATATCAGAGCCATATGATAATCGAGGATTCGACATTCCTGCATCGGAGCCGAGGTATAACGAAGGAATCATCCGGTCTATACTCGACCTTTCTGAGCTCACAAATGTTATGTCAGTATCTGACCATGACATTTCTGCATATGACTTGTCATTCATACATTTCCGAGTTAATGGCGACCTGCTTTCAATTTCGTAATGAGAAAGTTTCACGAGCCAGCAATTTCATTAAAATCTAGCGAGTATTTAACCATTAAGAAAAGAGTATGTAATCTCACATCATTAAAAATATTAATGATGACTAATTGATGACTACAAATCACAAAATGTGCTGACTCCTAGCATTACTGTTTCGTAATTATTACTCTATCATACATCAATACTAAAACATTTTTTATCCAATGAAGGCCACTAACCTCATTGTATCCGTTACTTCTTGTGATCTACGAGGTGCATCAAAGGATCGTCTTCCATGGCTTTTAGCAGGCAAACGTGGGTCAGAAGCAGAGGTTAAATTAGAATTGGATTGGGTAAGGTGTGGAAGCAAAGGAGAAGGGGAAGGAGCAGGACGAGAAGCTGATCGTGTTGAATGAATCTTTCCTTTTGAAACCACATACACTGTACAGAAATCTGGTGCCCCTTTTGATACTAATCCCGGAATATCTGCTACCTTGAATCTTGTCAAATTAAAACCTTTCCTCAGTAAATCATTCTTACAAGTCCAACATGGAGGGACATTAATTTAACATTACCTAAGGAAAGTAGATTTGCTTGAACACCCTAACACCAAATGCTCTATTATTGTTTGGGAAGCATATTCTGTTAATGCTTTCGCTACATCTACATCTTCTAGGAGTATGTCCTTGCAACGTATCTATAAATCAATAACAAAAGTGCAAACATATATGAAATGTTCGATAATAATTAATAAATGCTAAATAAGATAAGTTCTATCCGTTTACTTACATCTTTGCGTGCACAGAAGAGATGATATGAATGAAAAATCTCTTTGCCGGGGTCATCAAGGCCCTTAGAAGGTGATTTGCCGTCACCAATGCCAAATATCCCTATTTTTGTGATCAACAAAGTGATTAAACTATGAGCAGGGGAATCATGTGCATGTTTTAAAACGAGAATACTCACTTGGAGACAAGAGAGAATGTGATGTAGAAAGAGAAGTTGGCCTAAGCTTGACATGAATAAGAACTACGGTTTGAGATTTTGTGAGGAGATGTTCGGTGGCCCATTGAAGTGCATGTCTGCTCCCCTTACTATTATCTATTGCTACTGCCACTACTCCATGCACCCCCTCCTTCTTATCACAATGATTCTTTTGCAACCACATTCCTCTCTTTAGATTCCTGTTTTCACATTAGCAGTATCAAAAATGCTATTCGTATCAGCCACCACCAATGTATTTGTATATAAATATATGTGAATATATTTGTGTATAAATATATGTGTGATTTAATTTATTTTCAATGTGTATTTATATTCTAACATAGCTGACTTTGGTGGCTGATTTTAGTGTATAAATAGTATAATCCTAAAAGCATTACTATTATATCTAAAACTTTACGGTGTCTGATGTTAGCTAAAATTAACTATTATAATATTGTTCTCTAAAATTACTCTTTAATTATTTGTCTATTCAAAAAGATTTTAAAAGTTACTTTTAAAATAATAATATATTTTTATATAAAGAAAATACTTTTAAAATAAGAAAAATTAATTCAAACGTACCTTAATTTCTTTCCTCCAAAAAACGTTCACTTTTCAAAACCTTACAAGATTTCTTTCTTTTTGATCGTGTCTTCTTTGAAGGGAAAATAACGAAACAATGCAATCAAAGGAGACTACCCTATCCTTCTAACTCTCAAGTATTGCTTTATCAAATTCCTATTGTGGAGAACTTCTAACGAATTTAAAGCCCATGACTCTCTGTGACAATGGAAACTATTCTTGTTAAAGAACAATGCAAGATAAGGTAGCATGCTTTTTCTTTTGAATTTTCTATATGACTTTGAAGTATTTGTTTGAGTTGTAAACTTTTCTTTTTGTTCTTTTGACTTTTGGTGTTTGAATGACAAACATGATAGAAAATAACCAATCTTACTTTTTGTTGAATTAACAATAATAACAACCATTTTTGTGTTGATTTTAGCTTGCTTAAGAATTTGAGCTCTTTACGAACTTAATAACCACAAACATTTTGCTCTATGTTTATCTCTTTATATGAGAATAACCAAACTTCACGGGTTGGCTTTGACTTTCTCCCTTGTTGTAATAGAATGGCACTTTTTTATTTTTTAATAACAAGTGAAAAATCACCAATAAAATAAAATAAAGATCCAAGAATAATGAACATTTCAAATTTGGTTAGAGTGAAAACACAAAAAATAACTAATTATATCCGAATTCTTTCGTTTTAAGGAGTTTGATTTCAGTTTATGGTTAAAAAAATGAAAGATAATAGAAAATTAACTCAAAACATTTTAAAGTTATCTTATTTTATATTTTTTAATCACTATTAGAATAATTAAATAATATTATATATAATAAATATATAATTATAGATGTTACATGTATAAAATTATATATGTATAACTTTAAATTATTAGATTACTGTTTGGGGGAGGGTTTGTTTGAAAACAAACAAAAAAAATTACTAGATATTTCATACTCAAATTTGACACCAAATCATTTTCAACATTTTTTGTTGATTATTTTTTAATTCTTCCGGAGAAAAAATATAAAACAAAAAGAGGAATTATAAAGTAGGAAGAATAAATTGCAATAATTCACCCTTTAATAATAGATGACAATTGATTATTGTAGTATTGGTATATATGCAAGAATTATTGAGCATGAACATCAAGTAGCAGCAATAATTGAGAAAGAGAAATCGTCATGAGTGAAAGTAGTAGCCCTAGAATGCAAATCTCCTTCACTAACATAAGAATAAGAATTTGAACTATTAATATTATTATTATCATCTTCACAATCATTATTATCCCCAATCTCCTTCACCTCTTCAATCTTTGCCAAAGCCTCCTTCAAATCCCACCTACTCTCCAAATCCCACTCACAACAACACATCCCAATTCTCAAAAGCTTCAACATCTCACTCTCACCATTTTTTATTCCCATTATGCCCTCATCAAACACTTCTCCACTCCACTCTTCCCTCACCACCGTGTTCACCCAACTTGCCAGGTCAGCATTATTCTCACCCTTCCCTCCATGCCTTAAATAGTTCGCCGGGAACTTCCCCGTCAGCACTTCTAGAATCAAGATGCCAAGACACCACACGTCCGTCTTCTCGGTTGTCCGGTCGGATGACTCAGGAGACTTATATGCTGCCATGAATTTCTGAGCATGGCTCTTGTTCATCACCGGAACAAGGCCATACTCCGTTAGACGCGGCTGGAACGCCGCGTCGAGGATGACGTTGGAGGATTTGAGATGGCCATGGGGGACTTTTTGGTTTGGAAATTGTGTGTAGAGATATGCAAGTCCCCTTGCCACTCCTTTTATGATCTTTAAACGAGTTGGCCACTTTAGCATGCATCCATTTTTCCTACCTGATTTTCCATCCATCATTTTCAACCGATTAGCTCTATGTGTCTAAATTAAACTTTAATTATTAGTCAAATAAACTTAGTTCTTCAAAATTGTTGGAACTAATTATGGTTACATGGTTACATAATTACATGTGATTGTGACTTCAGGGCAACCAATGTAACTATTTCGCGTGAAATTATTTTATATAAGTTTATGAATTTAATTTTAATGTATTGTTAATATAAAATAATTTTATACTAATTACATAAAAATAATTATTTTTTAAATTTATTACATGAATAATTACTTAAACAAATAGATATAATTAATTAAAGGTGATTGCTATGCTGCTTAAAAGTGTTTGTCTAACTTACTAAAAAGGGTTAAAAATTAATATTTAATTTAAAAGTATAAAAGTAAATAATTATTAAATATTTAAAAGTTTCCATAAAAAGTAAGTTAGGTAAAAGTTAGATACCAAATTATAGGTACCATAAAATTCACTTTAATTAAATAACAATAAAATAATTTATGTTGTGAATGCATCGTTATTAAACTCTAAATTTATATGTAATTTATTAATATTTATTATTTTAAACATGTGCTTTGACATTCTAATGTTATCAACTGCTGATGGTATGAAAAATTTTCTCTTTTAATTTTTCTTCTAAAATTATCCTTTTTGTGTTTTAGTCACATAGTTACTGCTAAATATTAAAAGAAAAAATTAATCTTTTGTACCATTTAACAATTTCCTAAAGTAAAATTAAATACTTTAAAACTCCAAAACATAAGAGATCAAAGTTGCATTTTATTTTGTAGAAATTAAAAAGTAGAGAATAGTAGTAGACATATACCGTGGAGATGAGTAGCCAAGCTATGATTATGACCAAAATCATAAACCAAAAACTTGTCTTGTCTTGTATAGTGGAATGCAACAAGAGGGAGCAAATTAGGGTGTGACAAACTCCCAAGCCTTCTCATATGATCATAGAACTCATGTTTCCCAACATTGTTCATGTGCCTAAACCTTTTCACAACCACTGCTTCTTCATTACCACTATTATTATTCACAACCATAGCTTTGTAGGTACAACCAAAACTTCCACTACCAAGTACCTCAGCTGAAGCCCTAAGCAACCCTTGCAAATCAAATGCTTTCTCTCTATCTTCCCCAACAAAATTCAACTCTCCCTTCTCTTCTTTCTTATTATTAACATCAATTGATGATTGTGCACTATAGTAGGCTGAGTCATTCTTATGGGGTGTTGATTTTAGCCTCTTGCTTGATTTCGTAGGCCGTCGGCGGCGGCCGGAGATGAAAAGAAGTACTAGCATTGAAGCAACCACAACCGCGGCCACCACCGTGATAGCAATTATAAGATTGCGGCGGTTCTTTGCATTTGGAGAAAGAGGAGAAGGGGAGTCAAAGGTCACGTTAGGATCGGCATTGCAGCTCTTGTTCATAGGCTTTCCACATAGATTTATGTTGCCTGTGTTGCAAGGAAAAGAAAAAATTTAAAGGTTTAATTATTTTGGATTGGAGGTTTAATTTGCATAATTTAATTTAATTTTTTATAGTTTAAAAATTTATAATCAAGTATTGTAAGATCTTGGTTGCTTAAAGAAAAAAAGAAGGCTATACTTACCAGCAAACCGGATTGGATCTTGGTTGCTTAAGCTTTGCGGTATGATACCCTCCAATAGGTTGTTTGATAAATCAAACACATTAAAGCTGAGATTCTTTTGATGAAACTCTGGTATTTGTCCTTCAAAACTGTTACCACTTAAGTTCAATTCCAAAAGCTTAGGCAATTCAGCAATGGACTTTGGAATATAACCACTGAACTCATTCTCTTCCAAGTACACCTTCTTCAATCTTTTCATACCTTCAAAAGCATCATTAGCAATGTCACCAGAGAATTTGTTATTAGAAAGAAACAAAGCTCTTAACCACACAATCTTCTTGAATTCAGGCATTGGACCCTCAAAGTTATTTCCTATGACACTGAAGCTTGTCAAATTTGATAACTCAAATAATGTGTCAACATCAATTCTCCCACTTAGTCCCATATTCTCTAGTCTCAAGCCATGAAATGATTGTGTTTTCTTGTCACACAATAAACCATTCCATTTACAAAGATTTGGCTCCGTGCCCCAATTACTCAAAGCAATGTCGGAATTGGACAAGGAGCTTTTGAACTTGATCAAAATTTGGTCATATGTGTCACCCAATGTTGCCACAAAATTAAAGGCCAACATGGTGAAGATCATGAGAAAGCAATAGTGTTTTCTTTTATGACCCATAATTAATTGATCATCGGTGCTTGAAGCCAGAAATGATTTTTGGCTAATGGGGTAGGAAGAAACAAGGAAAAGAAAAGGTAATGATGAGGACGAAGAAGAGAATTGATATTCAAAAGAAGCATACATAGTGAATTAAGGTTTAATGGTTTAAAGGGTGACATTGACAAAGTCCTACATGGGAAATAATTGGCTAGGCCGGCTTTTTCTTATTATGAGTATTGTCTTCAATATTTTGGACCTCATTTCCAATGTTTTTGTTTAATACACATAGCATATAGTACCTATATTTAGGGATGGCAATACACCCGAATCCGCGAGTACTCACCTCACTCCTATCTGCTTGGGGTGGGTAATTACCCGCTTCGGTTTTTAGCGGGTGGATTTTTGAGAGGGATGGAACGGGGTCGGATTTAGGTAATATCCGTCCCTATCTACCTCACTGAAGGGTATTTACAAATTTGATTAATTAATATTATTAATATTATTGATATTATTATTAATATTATTATTAATATTAATAAACAGTTACTAACTGTTTAGTACCATTTGGTTGAAGGGACACAACCTTTTAAGGATTGTGTATGTTCAAAATATTGTGTCTATTGGCTAAAAGAACACAACTCTTTAAGAATTGTGTATGTTCAAAATATTGTATCTATTGGCAATAGAAAAGACACAACAATTTGTATACGTAACTAATCATAATTGCTACGTGCAATATGTATAAATAAGTCATTGTCCACTATTTCAGAAATATAAGTACTAAGTGTACATTTTAATCAACTATTAAGAGATTTTCTTTGTTCAAGAGAGTTGAGAATTTCTTACTATTGCTAATTAAGAAATTCTTAGGTTTCATTGTATCTTGGGAGAATATTGTCATCAACCTTATAGCAACTAAGTGTAGGGACAAATATCTCTCTAAAGAAAGCGATCTAATCGTGCCTTGAAACCACTACACAAATATAAGATTTTGTCATCTTCTCATACCATATACCCAACAATTTTAGAGAGATAGTACTTGAAGATGGCACAAGATCAAAACACCACGTTCAAGGTCATTAATCAAGAGTTTGTCAAGTTAGATCGCTTAGATGGAACGAACTTCAATCGTTGGAAGGACAAAATGATGTTTCTTCTTTTAGTTCTCAATCTTGCATATGTGATTGACCCAAAGACTACACCAATTGCCAATGCTGCTGAAAAATTCCACACTGAAAGAGGAAGAAGAGATTGTTCAATTGAAGAAGAAATATGATGAAGATACTTTTGCATGTTGAGGTCATATGTTAATTCAATCACCATTGGAGATTTGGAAATCTTTGGAAGAAAAGTACAATACTAAACGACAAGGAACAGATAAGTTTATTATGATAAAATATTTCGAATTTATTATGAATGATACTATGCCTGTTATGGATCAAATTCATGAATTACAAATTCTTGTAAGTAGACTTCGTGATCTATAAGTGGTGATCCCTGAATCACTGCAAGGTGAAGAATATTTTTTTCTTCTAATAAATTTGATCACTTTTGTGAATTACATAGTATTGTGCATCAATCTTCCGCTCCATATACTCTGCAACAAAATGGTTTGGCGGAAAGAAAACTCTCGGGAGAATTGATGACTGCATCAAAGATGCACTTGCTATTGCTAATACTAGTACATCGGAGAATTCTGAATTGGTTAGTTTAAATAGCCCCGGACTGTGGAACAAGGGAGTATCCCGAACCTACACCGAGGTATTGACGGCGATTCTCAAATATCGCAGAACCGAACGGGATACGATGAGATAGAATGCAATAGAGACAAACAAAAGACAGGGGGAACGGGTTACCTACTTTTAACGGTCAAAGCGAACCCAACCCTTTCATTTCGAATTCAAGAATTCGGAATGAACCAAACCTCCCCAAGTAGGATTCGAACCTACGACCAGTCAGTTAACAGCCGACCGCTCTACCACTGAGCTACTGAGGAACAACGGGAAATTTGATCTCATAGAGTTCAATTCCCGTTCTCAACCCATGACCAATATGAGCTCGAAGGAAAACCGTACCTTAGTGGATATAGTTAATTCAATGTTACTAAATGCAAAATCGGCTTACAATTTGTGGGTGAAGCATTATTGACATCATGTCATATCCATAATAGGATACCATCAAGACATAGAAAGGTTTCTCCTTATGAAATTTGGAAAGGAAAGAAACCTAATTAAATTATCTTAAAGTGTGGGGGTGTTTAACCTTTTATCGAGTTCCTGATCAAAAGAGAACCAAATTGGGGTCAAAAGGCATAAAAGGTACTTTTATAGGATATGCTCAAAATTCTAAAGCATATAAATATTAGACTTAGTGTCTAATATAATTGTTGAATCAAGAGAGGTAGAATTTATTGAAAATAAATTTATCAATGATTCAACTTCTAATTAAGAATATCCCAAAAATGATACTAATATTTCACAAGAAATAAATAATCAAAACAATAAACGTCTAAGCGACAAAGAGTTGATTGAACCAAGGAAGAGTTTGAGAGCAAGAAAAGAAAAGGACTTGGGTCCAGATTTTATTTCTTCTCAAGCTATCATCTTTTTGGTAGAAGGAACTAGAAATTCTGTAACAAACAAGATTCCTATTGTGATGAACATAAAGGATGATCCTCAAACGTTCAAAGAGGCTATGCCTTCAAGGGATTCTGCTTTTTGGAAAGAAGCAATAAATGATGAAATAGACTCAATATTATCTAACAATACTTCGATCTTGGTTGATTTGCCTCCAGGATCAAAGCCTATAGGATGTAAGTGGATATTTAAAAGAAAGTATAACACGGATGGTTCATTACAAACCTTTAAAGCAAGGTTAGTGGCCAAGGAGTTTAGACAACAAGAAGGTCTAGACTATTTCGATACCTACGTACCTGTGGCAAGAATGACTTATATTAGGACTCTTATAGCATTGGCATCCATTCACAAGCTTCATATACATCAAATGGATGTTAAAACAGCTTTTCTAAATGGAGATCTTAATGAAGAAATTTATATGGAGCAACTGGAAGGCTATGTGCTGCCCGGAAATGAAAAGAAAGTTTGCAAATTAATTAAGTCTTTGTATGGGCTAAAACAAGCGCCTAAACAATGGCATGAAAAGTTTGATTCAGTGGTGTTATCAAATGGCTTCTCACATAATAGTGCGGATAAATGTATTTACTCAAAATTTACTAAAAATTATGGAGTAATTATTTGTTTATATGTTGATGATATGTTAATCATCGGAACAAATTTAGAAGAAATTCGTATAACGAAGGAGTATCTAACTTCTAAATTCAAGATGAAGGATTTGAATGAAGTTGATACAATATTAGGCATAAAAGTGCATAAGAATGAAGTTGGCTTTACTTTAAATCAATCTCATTATATCAAAAAGGTATTGAAAAAGTTTGGTCATCTCACAATTAAAGAATCCAATACGCCCTATGATCCTAATTTTAAATTAGAAGAAAACATAGGAATACCTATAGCACAATTAGAATATGCTAGTGCCATAGGAAGTTTAATGTATGCAATGCATTGTACTAGACCTGATATATCATTTGCGGTATGCAAATTATCAAGGTTTACAGGAAAGCCTAGCAATCAACATTGGAAAGCTATAACAAGAGTTCTTGGTTATCTCAAGAAAACTATAAACTTGGGATTACATTATAGTGATTATCCCGCAGTTTTAGAAGGTTATTTCGACGCAAGTTAGATTACAAATCTTAGTGACAACAAATCCACTTCAGGATGGATTTTCACCATAGGTGATGGAGCAATAAGTTGGGCCTCAAAGAAACAAACATGTATTACACATTCTACTATGGAGGCTGAGTTTGTAGCTTTATCAGCCGCAGGTAAAGAAGCGAAATGATTAAGAAATTTGTTATATGATATAAAGTTGTGGCCACAGCAGATGACAGCCATTTCAATCTTCTATGATAGTGAATCAACCATGTCTCGAGCATATAATAAGGTATATAATGGAAAGTCTAGACATATAAGTTTGAGACATGAGTTTGTGAGGTAACTAATAGATGATGGTGTAGTTACCATCACTTATGTAAGATCTCAAAGAAATTTAGCAGACCCTTTGACTAAAGGTTTATCAATGGATAAAATCAAAGAGACTACTGCTAAAATGAGATTAAAACCTATTATTGCTAAATGATGGGAACCCAACCTTATTCTAGTAGACCACTAGTTTCAAGGTTTAATGGGTAATAACAAGTTATTTAGCAATTGGAGCACTAAGGTATAAGATTTAGTGCTATTTACAATAAATTAGGAGGGTGAGTTTAAACTCTTAATGGAATGATAATATTATCTATCAAAAGATTCCACCTATATGAATATAAGAATGGTGCCGCTCTAATCGAGAATTTTAGAGGTTTTATTCTCGTAAATATTCATGAAACCAGGATGAGCACAAGGCCTTATAAGTGCTTAAAATTGTAAACTCTTGAACTTGGAGGGTATAAATAATGTGTGTGATTTTTGGTACTAGCATATGGAGTATAGGTTTAATCGATTAGACACCTATTACTTCGTTAAAACTTTAAAATTTACACTAAAAGAATGTTTAATCTTAGTGATACATTCTTTATACATATACTTGTATGACATTTAAATTTTGTAAATAGTGGGGGATTGAAGGGTATTTACAAATTTGATTAATTAATATTATTAATATTATTGATATTATTATTAATATTATTATTAATATTAATAAACGGTTACTAAACGTTTAGTACCATTTGGTTGAAGGGACACAACCTTTTAAGGATTGTGTATGTTCAAAACATTGTGTCTATTGGCTAAAGGGACACAACTTTTTAAGAATTGTGTATGTTCAAAACATTGTATCTATTGACAATAGAAAAGACATAACCATTTGTATACGTAACTAATCATAATTGCTACGTGCAATATGTATAAATAAGTCTTTGTCTACTATTTCAGAGATATAAGTACTAAGTGTACATTTTAATCAATTATTAAGAGATTTTCTTTGTTCAAAAGAGTTGAGAATTTCTTACTATTGCTAATTAAGAAATTCTTAGGTTTCATTGTATCCTGGAAGAGTATTGTCATCAACTCTATAGCAACTAAGTGTGGGGACAAATATCTCTCTAAAGAAAGCGATCTAATCATACCTTGAAACCACTACACAAATATAAGATTTTGTCATCTTCTCATACCATATACCCAACACCCGCTATGTATATAATATATATAATTTTAATATATAATATATATAATATATGTAAAATAATTAGTAAATAATTAATAATATTGTATCATATTTAAATTTTTATTTTAATTTATGTTATGTATGTGATGATGGTTATATAAATTTTGAAATTTAATTTTATTTATTGAATTTTAATAATTATAGGGACGGGTAGGGGCGGAACGGGTACTCGCAGGAGCGGGTTAGGGTTCAACATTTTACTACCCGCAAGTAGAAATGGGGCGGGTTCTATGCGGGTTATTGTGCGGCAGGACGGGGTTGGGTAGAGCAAAAACCCGCCCCTACCCGCCCTGTTGCCACCCCTACCTATATTAGATGTTTGTTTGGTTAAATTTTATATAAATATATAGAAGAAAACAATTTTAGTATCCCTTATCTTATTAAGTTCATGATATATTTTTAATATTTTAAATGTATTAAAAATATAATTATTTATATGTCTCTTTTTATTAGTTTATTAAACTGTTGAGAGAAGTGATTTTATAATATAGTATAAGAATTTATTTGATCACGAAATTTAAAATTCGATTCTTGTTAAATTTTAAAATAAAATTTAATATAAGATAAATTAAAAAAAAAAACTTGTACAAAAGTTCAACTTAATAACAAAATGCTTATAAATTATTTATAAATCACCATTAGAATTCGAGTTTGTTCTACATCAATTTTGTTAATTAATTTTAGTAGTTTAGTGAAAGCTGTTGATTATTAATGTTAACGTTGATGAAGGAAAGCAAGCTAAGGTGTCTTATATATATTGCATTGGCCGTCAACACTATCTAGTAATAATCTTCTGTATGTGAGTTGTGTTTGTCGTGTGTGATTGTTTTGTTCTATCTCAAGTTTAATTGCTATGCAAAGACCACAGGAAGATTGTCATAATTAACTAATTAAGTAACTTGACAAGTGCCTTATTTGTTTTGGGGCATATGCCTTGGTTAACAACATTGATACAACCTAAGAAGTAAGAACTTAATTCTAAATATATGGAACACTGCTAGTACCATCCAATTAATTAATAAAAGAGAACTTACATGTGATATAACTATTTAATAATTATATTATAATTTGTTAGAGAATAGCATCGAATCTTTAGGGTATCTCTATTAAAATAGAACAAAACTAAATATTTGATTCATTAAGATATACGCGACGTCGATTTTAAAATAAAAATGTTTTCCACCCTAGTTTATGGATAATGTGACAATAGCAAAGAAATGATTAATACATCATAAAAAAATCGACAACGATTTTATTCTTTTATTTTTAATTATCTTTTTTTTTTTAAATATTGATAGTAAGTTGTCGAAAAATATCGACGAAAAATATAGTTGTCAATTTTTTGTATCGAAAAATACACTTTTTTTTTATAGTAGCTTAAAAAATTAGTTTAAAATATGAAAATTGTCTTATAATAATATTATTATATAGAAATTTTATTTTTAATAAATATGAGATTTGTAATACTTCTATTTTAAGCTTAGAAATTTATTTTCATAACACATTATCGATAAATCTTATTTGAGTTATATAATATATGTTGATAATTTTAGTGGCTAAGAGAAGGGGGTTGAATCTTAGCCCCATTTTTTGCTTGCTAACACTTGCTGGATTTAGAGGAGACTTTTCTGTTTTAGCTCATCACTTCACACGAGACTTTTTCTTTTGTCTCGTCCCTAGCCACGAGACTTTTCTTTTTGTCTCATCACTTGACACGAGATATTTTTGGTTTTTGCTCCTGTGCAGTAGAAACAGAAATGTAATAGAGAAGAGTAGAAGATTACACCCAGATATATCCTGGTTCAGCTGCTAAGTGCAGTGCAGCCTACATCCAGTCTCCATCACAAACATGATGAAATTTCACTATAACCAATCTGATTACAAACTGTAAAGTGCTAACCCAACTTACAAGGGGATTCCCACAGAATCATGAAACACAATATAGATGAACAAAGGAACTCTAAGACATCTATGACTTTTTCTTTTAATTTTGCACTCTCTGCCTTTTTCCGCTCTATGGCTTTTTCATACAAACCTCACTGTTTGCCTTTTTCCATGAGACTCAAGACATGATAAAATTAAACAGAAAAATACAAAACAGAATACATTGAAGGAGAAGAAAATCTGTAAGCTTAGGTAGCTCTGAGAATCCTGTGCCTTGCACTCTCACAGCTTACTTCTAACTCCTTGCTCCAAACAGTGGCTGTTCTCCCTTTTTATAGAAGAGAGAAGCCTCCACACTTGAAGCCAAAAACCCAAGCCAACTTCTTCTTCCTTCAAGAAACCGGTTCGGCCACACAGAGAGAGAAGAGATAACCATGCAGTAACCAACATGCAATTACCTCTAGTCCTTCCTTGGTCATCACTCTTCATTAATCCGATCTCTCCATCCTTGGCTTGCTCTCCAAGATGGATTTCTGGCCCTTGATGCTTCATGATGATGATGACTTCATCTGCTTCAATCTCTGCCTCTACCATCACTTCGCCACTCTAGCTACTTCCTGTGGTGGTTGAGCAGAATCAAAGACAAGCCATGCCTCCAAGAATCTCACCTTGCTGGCCGAATCTTCTTCTTCCTTTTTGAGCATGAAGAGCTCAAGATTACCTCACCAAATCTAACTATATTTGGTGAAAATCTCAGCCACAGCTCATTTTTATTTTAGTATGTTTTCTTGCCATCATTAGCTTGATGGTCTTGATGCACGCAGCTCCTTCTTTCTTTTGGTAGCTGAACATAGCTTCCATTGTTTCCTGGTTAATGTCCGAAGAGAAGAAAGAGATGAGAGAGAATAAACAACTTGGAAAAAGCAATTCAATGTAATAAACATATTACACACGTAAAAGTTGCTTTTACTTCCCTAAGTGGCGTGTAATGTTAATGCCATCAATCATGTCAATGAAACTTTCTCTCTCATATTTCCCATGCATTTATTATCTTTACTTAATAAAATTTTGAATTCCACTTCATGATGAGTAAAGAAGTTCCGTTGGAAGCAATGGAACTTTGCTTTCTATATTTAGTGGATTCGGATCATGCATTGGGTCTTGTAGCATCAATATTAATTTGGGCTTGTAGCAATAATAACTTCAATTTGGCCCAAATAATATCACAATAATTCAGCCATACTTCTTTGAACATTTTTTGAATCAAAGCTGAATTAGAAATAAAATCACACTTGGGCTTGTAGCAATTATATTTTATTTTCGGCCTAATTAAAACACAACATTGTCTCAGCCACAATGATCATAATATATTAATATCAAAGCTTTGAGCAATTATAAACATATTGGGCTTGCACCAGAGTTTCATTTTCGGCCTAATAATACCTGCAACAAAATTATTTAATCAATATATGTTAAATGAAAATCAGATTAATAATTTTGTAATTAATTATTTTTAATAATGTTTAGTCATCACAAATATTAGTTTAGAGTTTTCCAAACTCATCAATCTCCCCCTTGATGACAAACATTGTTAAAATTGAAATGGAAAGAAATGTAAAGATTGAGTAAAGAATACTCCCTTTGAATTTGAATTTCTCCCCTTTCAAAATGTCACATGGCTCCCCCTTGATATATGCTATTCTTACCAAGGGAAGCACTAACCTGTAACAATTTAATCAAGCTTCAAGAAACAATGTTATTCAACGTATTAATTTTGAAATGTTGAATGCTTGATTTATGAGCAGATTTGAATGATATACAAAACTTATTTGCTATCACAAGTTTGATTTTCTGCTCAAACTATATTGGAAAAAGATTTTGCTGTTCAAATATTTTTTACTAAATCAGAGCAATCATGGTTATGGTAGAAAAAATATTTTTCATCAACATGATATATTTTTTCCAAACACAGCAACTTTCATCATTTCAAACTAAAGGAACTGCCAAAAATAAATCCAATCATCAATCATTCTATCAAGGTAATTCACATATTTCACCAAGATAATCATCAAGTAATGGCAGTAATTAAAGTAGAACCGAATGCTATATTAACAAAACATCATCAAACATAATCCTAATGTATTTTCACAATGCATTATCCATCATCAACAAGGGTGATCATGAATTCTCAAAGAGAATTTCATCCCCTGTTTTCCAGTTTCAATTTTGGATCATTTCAATTTCCTCCCCCTTTTGGCATCAAGGGGCATTATGTACCTGCAGTAAGAAAACATTGGCAATACAACAAAATATTCATAAAATGCCAAATATGTCAAAGCGTCAAGGAGCAGTGAGTATCAAGTCATGCTACTACAAAAGAAAGATTGAGCCTAATCATGCCAATATCAAATAACATAAAACAACAGTCATCAATCATCTGATAGATGAAAAGCAGAGTCCTCAGCGCCTTCTTCACTATTATCGCCCAGATCCTTCTTAAGACTTTCTAGCATCAGGCCGACCCTTTCTTTGCAATTTTTCCAAGCTTTCTCGCTCTCATAAGCTTGCTTGCGAGCCTCTTTGTGAGATTGAATCATCATTTCTGCCATGTTTAAGAATTCACCCAAAATCTCTTTGATGGATTTGACTGTTTTGGAAGACTCTGGCCTGGTCTCATTGTCACTATCCGATGCAACAGATTTGCCCCCTTTGGTTCCCTTAGTCGCTCCTCCTCCTCTGATTGAGGATACTTTGTTCTCTACTGCCTCATTCAACAGATCAACTTTAAAGTATTCAAAAATTCTAGTTAAAAACATACCATAAGGCAGGTTAGCCTTTTTGGTGCTTCTAACAGAATCCCATATATGCCTAATCATAATATAGCCAAAGGATATCGGAGTAAAGGTAACCAAAGCAAATAATATGAGACAGTCAGAAAATGTTACTCGGTTGTGTGAGCCGCTTTGGGGAGTCAGAATATGGGTGATGATTCGGTGACCAGAGAGTTGACTGGTCCTAGAGCTTTGTGGGTTGGAATCGTTCCATGCAAGCCAGAAAGATTCTCGCAAATTTGCTGAAGAACCGTTTTGTATGAAACGCCGACTTGTGTATCCCATTTGTCTACCATGTACGCTCGTGGTCCTTCATCCTTGAAGCCCAGGGCCGCTCCAATGGTCTCAGAATCAAGGGCTATTTGAACTCTTTTGACATAGGAATGAAGAGTGCCGTCAATGAATCGCATATTGGCGTAAAACTCTCGGACTAGGCCAGGATAGACTGGTTTCTGAATGAGAAGAAGTGGCTTCCAGTTGAGGAGTTCAAACAGAGAGGAGATGTTGATGCCTTTGTTAGTGAGAGTGTCGAGACTGACAAGGTAGGTTGCACACAAATGACGTTTTTCCATAACCTCATTGTGAAACTCAAAAGAGGTACAAGAGTTGAATCTGCTCGGATCAAAGTGGGAGTGAGTCTTGCCATACTTGTTTCTGAATTCTAATGATTCCAAATTTGGAAGTTCGGTGGTGTCATTTAGTGCAAACCCCTTGGTCTTCTGTGAGCTTTTTTCGGGGATAGTTCTCTTTGGTGATAAAGGTGGTAGTGAATGAATGGGCGAGGTATGAGATTCTTCCTCTTCCTCAATGCGGGGCTCCTTATTTTTCCCGCTTCTTCTTCTTCTTCCGGAACTCTTCTGTGCTATTACTTTCTTCCTCATGGCTTCGGTGTGCTTGGTTGGGGGTGAGGGAGAAGATGAAGAAGTAGAATGTATGCGGATGTGAGTGTGGGTTTGAGGGGTTGATGGTTTTTGAGAGAGGAGGATTTTTTCACTCTTTCTTGGCGCGGTTTTCTTTTTCATGGTAATGGAAGAATGGAATATGAAAGATTGATGAAGTAACCGAATTGAGTGGAGGGAGAAGCAAGGTGAGAGTCACATTAAATGTGGATTGGAGAGAGAGACTTTGGTGGATGTAATGACCATTAGTGGACGGTTAATGACCATTATGGTGTAGTTATTACCCAAAATGATTCCCCCTTTTTTTTTTTTGAAATAAAAAACTGAAAAGTTGTTGCCTTAAATCAAGGGATTAGATGGAGAGAGGGATTTGATTTGACAATAACCACTTCCAAAAAAGATATGATGACACAAGGAAGAGGATTCTTATTTGCATAGAGAGACAACTAACATAACGGCAAAGTGGGGTCAAGAAAATTTGGTGGGGCCCATGAGAATTTACTTTTAGACACTGTCTCCCCCTTGATCACAGCTCTTTCAACGCTTCTAATTTTATCTCGTCCAAACCTACGAGACAAAACTGAACATAATCAACTTTTCACAATTTATCAATGAAACTTAAATCAAACATTCCCAAACTTTTTCTCAGGGTACAGAATATGTCTTCACAGAGGGGTTTTGTAAAAATATCAGCAATTTGGTCTTCAGATTTTACAAATTGAATATCAATAGTACCCTTTTGCACATGTTCCCTAATAAAATGATATTTTATCTCAATGTGCTTGGTTCTTGAGTGCAGAACCGAATTTTTTGAAATATTTATAGCACTCATATTATCACAAAATAAGGGTATACTATTGATTTTTAATTTGTAATCTTCCAATTGTGTTTTTAACCAAATTAATTGTGAACAACATGCAGATGCGGAAATATATTCGGCTTCAGCTATGGATAGAGCCAATGTGGCTTGTTTCTTGCTTGACCACATGTTGAGTGAACTTCCAAGGAAGCAACACATGCCAGAGGTGCTCCTTCTATCCACTCTATCTCCCGTATAATCTGCATCACAAAACCCTACTGCACAAAAGTCATCAGATTTAGGATACCACAAGCCATAATCACAAGTTCCCTTAATGTATCTAATGATGCGCTTAACAGCCGTAAGATGGGATTCTTTTGGATGAGATTGAAACCTTGAACATACACCCACACTTTGGACTATATCCGGTCTAGAAGAGGTAATGTACATAAGAGAACCTATCATTCCTCTATACCTTGTTTCATCCACATCTTGACCATCATCATCCTTTTCAAGTTTTGTATTAGGATGCATTGGAGTACCCATTGATTTGGATTTTTCTAGGCCAAACTTTTTGATAAGCTCTTTTGCATACTTTCCTTGGTAAATAAAATTACGACTAGGAGTTTGTTTAATTTGGAGGCCAAGAAAGAAAGTAAGCTCTCCCATTAAACTCATCTCAAACTCACTAGTCATGAGTTTTCCAAACTCTTCACACAAGGAAATGTTGGCCGATCCAAATACAATGTCATCAACATAAACTTGAACAAGGAGCATATCATCATTAGATGCTTTAATAAATAAAGTAGTGTCGGTGGTACCCCTTTGAAATTGATTTTCTAACAAGAAGGCACTAAGCCTTTCATACCAAGCTCTTGGAGCTTGTCTAAGACCATAAAGAGCCTTAGTTAGTTTGAAAACATGATTTGGAAACTCTTTATGTTCAAAACTGGGGGGTTGTGCCACATACACTTCTCTATCAATAAAGCCATTAAGGAAAGCACATTTAACATCCATTTGAAACATTTTAAAACCCTTATGGGCAGCATAGGCAAGAAGCAATCTAATTGCTTCCATTCTAGCTACCGGAGCAAAAGACTCATCAAAATCTATACCCTCTTCTTGATCATAACCTTGGGCCACTAATCTAGCCTTGTTACGAACAACTTGTTCATCCTCACCAAGTTTATTTTTAAATACCCACTTAGTACCCGTTACCTTCTTACCATCCGGATGAGGTACTAATGTCCAAACCTCATTCTTGTCAAATTGAGCAAGCTCCTCTTGCATTGCTTTAACCCATGATGGGTCCTTAAGAGCTTGTTTGACATTGTTGGGCTCTATTTGTGACAAGAGAGCGAAGTTGCTAGGTTCGGTTTGCCTTTTGGTGGAGGATCTTGTTGTTACACCATGAGAGGGATCACCAATGATGAAGTTATGAGGATAACCCCTCATAGACTTCCATTCTCTAGGCTTTCGGACAGGTATAGAGCTTTGATGAACTTCTGGTGGTCTTACTGTTTCAGTTGCTCGTGCCTGCTTAGGAGACAAAATGGAAATGTCTCCTCCAATCTGACGAGACAAAACCGGGCTGACAGATTCTTTATTTTGCACAGATTTGGGATTTTCTTTATTTGTTCCAGCCTCTTCACAATCTGAATCAATATCCTTCACAATACTGGGAATTAAGTTAGAATCACAAAAAGTAACATGTATGGATTCCTCTATGGTTCTATGCTCTTTGAGATAAACTCTATAGGCCTTGCTTGTGGTGGAATATCCAACAAACATTCCTTCATAGGATTTTGGATCAAATTTTCCAAGGTTTTCCTTATTGTTGAGCACAAAGCATTTGCATCTAAAAACATGAAAATACTTAAGATTTGGAGGGGTTCATTTCCATAGCTTATAAGGTGTTTTCTTTAACACTTTTCTAATGATTGTTCTATTCAAAATATAACATGCTGTGTTCACAGTCTCAGCCCATAAGAATTTAGGAATTTCACTCTCACATAACATAGCCCTAGTCATTTCTTGAAGGCTTCTATTCCTTCTTTCAACCACCCCATTTTGTTGGGGGGTTCTAGGGCATGAAAAATTATGAGAAATTCCTAAGTCATCACAGAATTTTTCAATGTCTTGATTTTCAAATTCTCTTCCATGATCACTTCTCAAATGGACAATTTTCAAATCCTTTTTATTTTGAATTTTCTTGCAAATGGTGAAAAAAGCATGAAAGGCATCATTCTTATGAGCAAGGAAAAGTACCCAACCAAATCTAGAGTAATCATCTACAACCACAAGACCATAGTGTTTACCTCCTAAACTTTGAGTTCTAGTAGGACCAAAAAGATCAATATGTAACATCTCCAATGGCCTTTTGGTTGAGATTCCATCTTTTGATTTAAAAGAGGATTTTACTTGTTTGCCCAATTGACAAGCGTCACAAGTAAGATCCTTATCAAACTTGATGTTTGGAATTCCTCTAACCAAATTTCTTTTGACTAGCTTAGAAATTTGATACATGCTAGCATGTCCCAACTTTCTATGCCAAAGCCATTTTTCAGATTCAAAAGATGTAAAGCATGTTACATTTTGTTCCTTTAAATCCTCAAGAGTTAATCCATACACATTGTTGCATCTTTTAGCTTCAAGGAGAACATTCCCAGTTTTCTCACAAACAAATAAACAAACAAACTTCTTAAAAATAACTTCAAAACCCAAATCACATAATTGACTAACACTAAGTAAATTATGTTTCAAGCCATGTACATGGAGAACATCATTTATACAAGATGAGAAATTTTTACCCACTTTCCCAACAGCCACAATTTTTCCTTTTGCATCATCACCGAAAGTGACAAGCCCTCCATCATATTCATCAAGCTTTATGAAGAAGGTTGTCTTTCTGGTTATATGCCTAGAGCATCCGCTATCCATATACCACATATTTTCCTTCCTTTTGGATGCTAGGCACACCTACAAAACAAGTTTAAGTAACTTTAGGTATCCAAATCTTTTTGGATCCTTTTACGTTAAACCATCTTCTATGTCCTAAGCCATTGTAATAAAAAACAATTTTATAAACATTATCACCGATCATTCTTTCACCAAAAAAACATTGAATGGAAAAGTGTCCATTTCGGTTGCATAGTCTACAAAATCTTGGAGTTGCTGTTTTGTTAAAGTAGGTGGGATCTTGAAATCTTGTATCATTAGAAGATGAAGCAATATTTTCAAAATGAGATTTTTTAGCAGATTTATAAAACCCCAACCCAGCCTTATCATAAAGAGGTTTTTGACTAGCCAAGATGTGATTCAGATTTTCAGAACTTTGGGTGAACTTGGCTAAGTCTTCCTTAAGCCTTTTAACCTCTTTAAGCAACTCTTCATTTTGCTTAAAGCAATCTACATATGCAAGAACGGAATGGTTACTTTCACAGCTCTTAATTTGGGCTCTTAACTGCTTATTTTCTTCAACAAGATCACAAGCATTTTTGGCCTCTCTCACTTTCTCTTTAAGAAAACTGTTTTCAGCTTTAAGAATGGTGATTTGTTGTTCTAGTTCTTGATTTTCCAACAAAAAATATCTTATTTTTTCGGAAAGGTGGTCTATCATAAGATGAAGATCCTCAATGTTAGGGTTGTGAAAGACTACCTGATCTATGTGGTCTGCCATGAGACATGTTTGTGACTTGGTCTCGGTTTCTTCATCATCATCATCGGAGTCATTCTCCAAGTCTTCCCATGAGGCCATCAGTCCTTTCTTCTTTCCTCTTTTCGGCTTCTCCTTCTTCTTTAACTTGGGACAATCAGATTTGAAATGCCCCATTTTCTTGCAGTTGTAACAAGTTACTTTGCTAAGGTCTTTCTTCACTCTCCTTGAGCTGCTGCCTTTGCCTTTAAGCTTCATCATTTTCCTGAATTTTTTGGCAAACAACACAATTCATGTTCAGAGGAGTTATCACTGGATTCTTCATCCAGAGGGTTAGTCATAGAAGAAAAAGCAATTCCTTTCTTTTTTTGAATCTTTTTTCAAATAGGTTTTTTCAAAAGCAAGAAAATTTCCTCTCAAATCATCAAGTGTCATGGAATCTAAGCTACTGCTCTCAGAAATAATTAAGGCTTTTGTTTTCCACTCTTTTGTAAGACATCTCAATACTCTTCTCACTAGCACAGATTCAGAATGTGTAATTCCCAGAGCATATAAGCCAACAATGATGGCGTTGAACCGTTCAAACAGTTCATCAATGGACTCTCCTTCCTTCATTGCAAACATTTCATATTCTATTCAACATGTCTGTCCGAATCTTCTTTACAATGGTGGTTCCTTCATGAGTGATTTGTAGCTTGTCCCAGATTTCCTTTGCCGTTGTGCATCGTGATACCCATCGGTACTCCTCAAAGCTGATAGCACAGTTGAGCAGGTTTATTGCCTTGGCATTTAACTCTACCTTCTTCCTATCTTCTTCGGTCCATCTTGCTTCAGGTTTAAGGGAGACTACTCCTTCAGCACTTGTGGTAGTTGGAAATTGAGGCCCTTCCAGAATAATCTTCCAAAGTCTGTAATCCACTGCTTGTACAAATATCTTCATCCTCTCCTTCCAATAGGTATAATTTTTCCCATTGAAAAAAGGAGGTCTGTTGCTCGATTGACCTTCAGTCAGATTATAGGACACCACATTTGCGCCACTGTTTTCTGCCATAAGGATCTTTTCTCCAAGCTGCAAAGCTTGATCTCTTTGAGACCAAGCTCTGATACCAATTGATGATTTCAGTGGCTAAGAGAAGGGGGTTGAATTTTAGCCCCCTTTTTTGCTTGCTAACACTTGCTGGATTTAGAGGAGACTTTTCTGTTTTAGCTCATCACTTCACACAAGACTTTTTCTTTTGTCTCGTGGTTTAGCCCCCTTTTTTGCTTGCTAACACTTGCTGGATTTAGAGGAGACTTTTCTGTTTTAGCTCATCACTTCACACAAGACTTTTTCTTTTGTCTCGTCCCTAGCCACGAGACTTTTCTTTTTGTCTCGTCACTTGGCACGAGATATTTTTGGTTTTTGCTCCTGTGTAGTAGAAACAGAAATGTAGTAGAGAAGAGTAGAAGATTACACCCAGATATATCCTGGTTCAGCTGCTAAGTGCAGTGCAGCCTGCATCCAGTCTCCATCACAAACATGATGAAATTTCACTATAACCAATCTGATTACAAACTGTAAAGTGTTAACCCAACTTACAAGGAGATTTTCACAGAATCATGAAACACAACATAGATGAACAAATGAAATCTAAGACATCTATGGCTTTTTCTTTTAATTTTGCACTCTCTGCCTTTTTCCGCTCTATGATTTTTTCATACAAACCTCACTGTTTGCCTTTTTCCATGAGACTCAAGACATGATAAAATTAAACAGAAAAATATAAAACAGAATACATTGAAGGAGAAGAAAATCTGTAAGCTTAGGTAGCTCTGAGAATCTTGTGCCTTGCACTCTCACAGCTTACTTCTAACTCCTTGCTCCAAACAGTGGATGTTCTCCTTTTTTATAGAAGAGAGAAGCCTCCACCCTTGAAGCCAAAAACCCAAGCCAACTTCTTCTTCCTTCAAGAAACCAGTTCGGCCACACAGAGAGAGAAGAGATAACCATGCATTAACCAAATGCAATTACCTCTAGTCCTTCCTTGGTCATCACTCTTCATCAATCCGAGCTCTCCATCCTTGGCTTGCTCTCCAAGATGGATTTCTGGCCCTTGATGCTTCATGATGATGATGACTTCATCTGCTTCAATCTCTGCCTCTACCATCACTTTGCCACTCTAACTACTTCCTGTGGTGGTTGAGCAGAATCAAAGACAAGCCATGCCTCCAAGAATCTCACCTTGCTGGCCGAATCTTCTTCTTCCTTTTTGAGCATGAAGAGCTCAAGATTACCTCACCAAATCTAACTATATTTGGTGAAAATCTCAGCCACAACTCATTTTTATTTTAGTATGTTTTCTTGCCATCATTAGCTTGATGGTCTTAATGCATGCAGCTCCTTCTTTCTTTTGGTAGCTGAACATAGCTTCCATTGTTTCCTGGTTAATGTCCGAAGAGAAGAAAGAGATGAGAGAGAATAAACAACTTGGAAAAAGCAATTCAATATAATAAACATATTACACAAGTAAATGTTGCTTTTACTTCCCTAGGCGGTGTGTAATGTTAATGCCATCAATCATGTCAATGAAACTTTCTCTCTCATATTTTCCATGCATTTATTAGCTTTACTTAATAAAATTTTGAATTCCACTTCATGATGAGTAAAGAAGTTCCGTTGGAAGCAATGGAACTTTGCTTTCTATGCTTAGTGGATTCGGATCATGCATTGGGTCTTGTAGCATCAATATTAATTTGGGCTTGTAGCAATAATAACTTCAATTTGGCCCAAATAATATCACAATAATTCAGCCATACTTCTTTGAACATTTTTTGAATCAAAGCTGAATTAGAAATAAAATCACACTTGGGCTTGTAGCAATTATATTTTATTTTCGGCCCAATTAAAACACAACATTGTCTCAGCCACAATGATCATAATATATTAATATCAAAGCTTTGAGCAATTATAAACATATTGGGCTTGCACCAGAGTTTCATTTTCGGCCCAATAATACCTGCAACAAAATTATTTAATCAATATATGTTAAATGAAATCAGATTAATAATTTTGTAATTAATTGTTTTTAATAATGTTTAGTCATCACAAATATTAGTTTAGAGTTTTCCAAACTCATCATATGTTGTGAATTTTTTCGGTCATACCGGATCATCAGATTTTCATTGCATAGTCATTAGATCTTGGTCGTTCGATTTTTTATTATTCTATTTTAAAGATTTGTATTGACATAATCTTGATTTGGTATCTCTATTACTTGCTTCTTCATGCATCTTGCTTAATTCGTTTTAAGAGATTATTTATATTTATTAAATTGAATAATAAAATAAATAGGTTAACATTTGAAAGGTCTTTACTATCAAATGTTATAATTGCCGCTAAAACCTTTTAGCGATAAAGTATAAGACGACTAATGTCTAATTGCGGTAAATGTATTAGCGGCTATTTTTATTGCCGCTAAAAACAAAATAAATAGTCGCTAAAAATGATTATTTTTGTAGTCCATCTTGGTTAATTCTTTTTAAGAGATTATTTATATTTATTAAATTGAATAATAAAATAAATAGGTTAATATTTGAAAGACTTATTGATTATGAAGTATTCACAAATAAACTCTACAAATTGTTAAATTTGTGTATTCGTGTGGATTTTTGAACTAAAAATTGAGCTAACTGAATAGTCCCTTAAATATATTATAATATAATAATTAAATATAAAATAACTGTAGACAAAATAAAGTTACAATTATGTTGAAAAACTTTTAGCGTATAGGACCTTATAGTTGTAGGTCCCTTCCAATATTAAAATTAAAGTTAATGTTGATGTCAGTGTAATAATTTTTTGACTCTATTTATATTGTCATTTTTTGTCTATATATAATTTGATATATATGTTCCTCTACAAAATGATTTTTAATATGATATTTCTAAAATTATTATTATTACATTGTTATTTATTATACATATAAATTAAAAATAATTATATATTTTAATATTTACTGTTTTACTCTTTAAATATTCACTCCATTCTTTGTAATGATGAGGACGAAAAAGAGAATCGATATTCAAAAGAAGCATGCATAGTGAATTAAGGTTTAATGGTTTAAAGGGTGACATTGACAAAGTCTTACATGGAAAATATGAGTTAGCTAGGCCGGCTTTTCTGATGAATATTATCTTCAATATTTTGGACCTCATTTCCAATGATTTTGTTTAATACACCCATAGCATATAGTAATTATATTAGATGTTTGTTTGGTTAAAATTTATATAAATATATAGAAGAAAATAATTTTAATATCCGTCATTTTATTAAGTTTATGATATATTTTTAATATTTTAAACGTATTAAAAATATAATTATTTATATGTCTCTTTTTATTAATTTATTAAATTTATGAAAAAATGGCTTCATAATATAGTATAAAAATTTATTTGATCACAAAATTTAAAATTTAATTTTTGTTAGATCTTAAAATAAAATTTAATATAAGATAAATAAAAAAAAATATACAAAAGTTCAATTTAAATTTTTAGAAAAGGTAAGTTTATCACAAAATGCTTAGAGAGCTGGGTGTTTAGCTGGACTTATATACACTTTTTGTATATCTTTTAACTATATCTCTTTTTATTTGTTTAGTTTGAATAGTGTATATATTTTGATAAATCATTTTTGAAACCGTTCAAATTGGGAGTATGTATGCATTGTATACTTTAAAACTTTTTCATATAAACTTTTCTTTGTTTTTTTGTTTTTTTATTTTTTTTTGTTTAAACGTTAAAATAAAACGACATCATTTAATTATGTGTCTAGTAATATGGTAATTATACTTAATTTAGTATTTTATTTGTTAATTTAGTGTTAAAAAGGGTTCAGACACTAATATGATGTCCTTCGTTAGATCTTGAAGACTAGTATAGTAAATTGAGGATACTCTTATAAATACGCGTAAAATGTCTTTTTGTAAAGATACTTATATGTCGCGTTATTATTGGACGTATTAATGAACTGGTTATTTTTTAATTTCTTAACAAACTAGAATAAAACTGATTTTTTTATAACAATAACAATAAACCCAATTGTTATTAGATCAAGTCGAACCGACCAATTTACATAACCCACTAGATTATGGTTTTTTTTTTTTTTTTAAACAAAAATAAGGGATATATTTGTCTTTTTATCAAAAAATTTAAACATGATTCGGTTTAGATTGTGTAAATCGGTCGGATCAAATCGAGTTTAATAATTATAGTGCGGACAATTGGGTTTATTATTGTTGCTATAATAAACCGATTTTGTTCTGGTTTATTAAAAAATAAATTATTAACCGATTTAATAAAGATGTCCAATAATATCATGACACATATAAATGTCTTTTAAAAAAAAGACATTTTTAGTGTCTTTATCGAATTGATCTCCTAGTAAATTTTGTATTTGAAGAACTAAAATGATAAAAATTATGAATTTGAATGACCACTTTAAAAAGTTAATCATAGTTTAATTTTAATATTGATTCGTCTGTGTACTGGGGTGGCCGAGCTTTAGCAATTTCGAGCAGGCTACTGACGAAGAGGAAGAGCTATACGTCGGCCAGAACTGAACACCGCGGCGGGAATGCCTGCAAAAGATACTCCGACGCTCAAGTCAATAATAATCTCTAGTGAGTGTATCAAGTAAATATGAAGATTGAGAATAGAACCTGATCTTTAGCCGAGAATATCAGTTCGGCTTTATAGACGTTATTTTACCCGTTTGCTGTGGATAAGTCCGAGTTTGTAGGTTGGTTATCGTATTTTGTTTTGGTGATCAGATTTGTTGAGCACGTTTTTTTATTTTCAAATAAGTGGGCCCGATCTTATCTGTTTACGTTCCGAGCTTTTTGGGCAGCCGAGGTATGTGGTGACGTATCATAGCCCCCAAGCTTGCCTTGGTTTGGACAGAACAAAGGCGAGCTTTTTCCTCGGTAATGTCATATACCTCGGCCAAGGATTTTTTGCGTCTGTGCCCTTCAGCCCCCAAGCTCGGCTTAGTTCTATGGGTGGATTTGAAACGTTTGTAGCATTTAATGCTTGCTTTGTTCTTCGCGCTTTAATGAGTGATTGATTTGATTTGTGCTGCGAATTTCAAGGTGCCCTAACCGTGTGATTGGTTGAGTTTTGATCGTGGGTTTTTTTATGGCTCGGATTGGAAGGTAACGCTTCATATGTAACTACTCTCTTTACTGTGTAATAAACGTGCTTGCACCTTTTGGTTTTTTGTATTTGGGGATTCTACGTTTTGGAGAAAATGAGCAAAAAAGGTGAGTGCTAATTCACGTCTCTGTTCCTTCTTTCTTTCTCATTTTGGTTTTCTTTAGCTTGTTGTATGGAAGAGGAAAAGGCTGGTGTAGGTGAGGGTGATCTTTATAGCTGGGTTGATGCTAAGGTTAAGGGTTATGTTTCTCAATTTAGTGATATGGAGTTGGTTGATGTGCTAGGTTCTAACGTATGGGTTAGGAGCGGTAGTGATATTAGGATAGAGATACCTCCCTGTGATGTTGGTGATCGTATTTTTCATCGTCGCGATGACTGAGCCTTTTTCTATATGTACAGCTGCTTGTTTATTGAGCTAGGAGTTAGGCTTCCTTTCACTGATTTTGAATGTGATGTTCTTTACTGGTTGAATTGTGCTCCTAGTCAGCTTTTTCATCCTAACTCGTGGGGGTTTGTGAGGGCTTTCGAGATTTTGATGGAATTCCTTAACTGTCCTCCGTCTATTAGGCTCTTCTTTTCGTTATTCCAAGCTAATGGGGTTGGTCGTGGGCTCTGGGTTAACCTGAGTAGTTATCCTCGCCGTGCTATCTTTGGTCTTTATAAGTCCTCTTTTAAAGATTTTAAGACCATGTTCGTTAAGGTTAGGAGCGTGCCTGAGGAGTTTTCCTTTTACCTAAACGAGTACCTTGTGGAGAAATTTCTTCTGTCATGGTGTCCTGAGCCGATGCAAGTTCTGGATGTGGATGATAGGTCGGTTGATGACCAGATTTTAATGGAGTTTTTGTTTGAGATGTTGGGTCTGAAAGGTCTGTTGTCTGTATCTGAGTTGTTGAAATGGGATACCGATAGGCAAGCTGTTCTGGATTACCTAGGTAATTTAGTTTTTGTTGTTTTGCTATTGCGTTTTGTTTGGTTTGTTTTCATGTTGCCAATTTTCGTGTAGGTGACAAGGCTCCTACTATCAGTACTGCCGGATTGAAGTCATTTTTCAATCAGCGGAAAAAATGGGAGAAGGAAGGTTCGACTACAAATGCTGAGAAAGGTCCTGCCTTTCAACCTGATCCGACCTATAAGCCGAAGCGAAAGAAGGGTCATGTGAAAGATAAGATTGCTGAGACTTTTTTGGAGAGAGGGGATTCGTCTATGGAGCTCCAGAGAGTGGAATCGGCTTACGAGTCTCAAAAAAGGTTGCATGGTTATCTGGAGGACGTGCCTGCTCGATCTCTGTGGGGGTAAAATTTATCCCTTTTCTGTTATGGTTGATGAGCTTTGCTGCTTTCCTGATGATATGAAGATGATTGATGAGGTCGGACATGTTGGGACAAGCCGTTTCCTGCAGGTGAGGAATTAAATTTGCTTTGTTTGTTTGTACTTTATGCCGTTTTGACTCCTCTGTCTTTGTTGCAGGTGATTGGTGCGCGTGTTGTGGTTGTCGGAAGGGCCCAAGAACTTGCTTTGGAGAGGGAGCGCAAGGTTTCCTTAGATATTGCTGAGTTATCCTCGGCCGTTCAAGAGAAAGAAAAAACCATTGCTGAGTTGTCCTCTTCTCTGAGTTTGAAGGAGGCCGAGCTTGTTGAGGAGAGACATCTTCAACTTGCTTCTGCTGAACAAGTTAAGACTGTTAAAGGTGAGAATGATCATTTGGAGTCAAGGATTAAAGAGCTGGAGCATGAGGTTTACGAGGCCTTTGCACAAGGCTTCGATCGAGCCGTGTCTCAGGTGAAGGTGTTAGTCCCTGAGTCCGATGTTACAAACCTAGATGCGACTAAGGTGGTCGTCAATGACCAACTTATGGATGATGAGGCTGCTGCTGGAGATGATAGCAAGGAGTCCAGCATTGGTGACAAGGCAGATTAGGCCTTTTTTATTTATGTTTCGTTTTGTAAACTTATGTATGGCTCTTTGGCCTTGGACATGTGTTTAGCTTTGTTTTGCCTTTTGGATATTTCCGAGTATTATTCTCGGCTTATGTTTGTTGGTTTCCGAGTATGAAGCTCGGTTTAACTGTTAGCTCTTTGATTATAAGATATGTTAGTTATCAGGATTATGATAACACTAATGGTTTATTTGCAATAGTAATGACATTTGTACAATGATTTGTGGCGTCCGGCCTCGTTAAAACCCTCTTCGAGTAAAACCTATGTGGTTTGGGAAAAAAACCTTCGAAGGGGAAAAAGAGTACCCTCATCCGCAGATTTACAATATGTATTATGATTGATATTTCCTTAGTGAGGAGACATTCCATGTTCCTAGAAGTTGATCTCCTCTTAGGGTTTCTAGCTTATAATCCCCCTTGCCGAGGTTCTTAAATACTCGGAGCGGTCCCTCCCAATTTGCTCCTAATTTTCCATGTGCTGGGAGCTTCCGTGCTTCTTCTGTCCTTCTGAGTACGAGATCTCCCTCATTGAAGGATCTGTGTGCCACTCTTTTGTTGTGTCTTCACTCTATGAACATTTTCATAGCTCGTTGCCTTATGGTTAAAATGTCTCTTTCTTCTTCTACGAGGTCCAGCTCGGTTGTTCGGGCCTGCAAGTTGTTTTGTTGATTGTAAAACTCGGTCCTTATCGTTGGAATGCTGACCTCCAATGGGATTAGTGCCTCTGCACCATATACCATCTTGAAGGGAGTTTCTCCTGTAGCAGATTGTATTGTAGTATTGTAACTCCACAAGATTTCTGGAATGAGGTCGGCCCACTCGCCCTTGGCCTCACTGAGCTTTTTCTTTGAACCCTGCAAGATAATTCTATTAGCTGATTCAACTTGCCCGTTGGTTTGCGGGTGCTCAACTGAGCTGAAATGATGTGTAATTTTGAAATTTGTTAGGAAAGAAGCAAGTTTATGGTCTGTAAATTGTCTCCCGTTATCCGAGATTATCTCTCTCGGGATGCCATACCTACATATGATATTTTTCCATAGGAAAGATCTCACCTTTTCTGCCATTATGTGTGCTAGTGGTTGTGCTTCTATCCACTTAGAGAAATAGTCTATTGATATTAAAAGGATCTTTACCTGGCCTGGCGCTTTTGGAAAAGGTCCGAGGATGTCCAGCCCCCACCTATCAAAAGGCCAGCTTACCTCTATGGTGTGTAGCTTTTCGGCTGGGATTCCTGAAACGGTGGCGTGCTTTTGACAATTGTCGCTGCCTTGACTTTTGAGATAAGTCTCTTTGATCGTTGACCAGTAGTACTCTGTTCGTAATATTTTGGCAGCCAGTGCTCGGCCCCCGACGTGGTTTCCGCAGACCCCTTCGTGTGTTTCTGCCATAACTTCTTCGGCCTCATCCTTGCTGATGCATTTGAGGAGTGGTTGGGAGTGTCCTCGTCTGTACAGGGTGTTTCCTACCACTATGTAGAAGCTTGCTCTTCTTCGAAAGAGCGGCAAGTTTGGTTCCTCGTTTGGTATGGCACCTGTGTTGATGTAATCGAGAAAAGGTGTTCTCCAATCTTGTACCTGCATGATGCTTAAAATTGTATCCTACTCGAAACTCGGCTTATTGAGTGTTAGTTGAGACAGCGCCGATGTGTTTTCTGTTTGCCTTGTTGTGGCTAATTTGGATAACACATCGGTTCTGGTGTTTTGTTCTTGGTTTACATGAATAATATCAAATTTGCTGAATTTTGAGATGAGATCCTTTGTTATGAGCCAATATTTTTCTAACAAAAGATCTTTTACCTGGTACTCGCCCTTGATTTGATGCACTACTAGTGAAGAGTCACAATAAATCGTTATCCGAGGTATCTTTAGTTGCTGGGCGAGTTTCAATCCTGCTAGCAGAGCCTCATATTCTGCCTGGTTGTTACTTGCGTTGAAGCGGAACTGTAGTGATTGCTCGGCTATCACTTTGTCTCCTTCTTTTAGCAGTATCCCTGCTCCGCTGCCTTCTCTGTTTGAAGCTCCATCTACATGTATACTCCAACTGGCTTCTGTAGGTTGTGTTTCATTAGTCATCTCTGATACAAAGTCGGCAAGTACTTGTGATTTAAGAGTTTTTCTTGATTCGTACTGAATGTCGAACTCAGAGAGTTCGACGGACCATTTGATTAATCGTCCCGCGAGCTCGAGTCTGGTTAATATCTGCCTTAGGGGTTGGTCTGTTCGTACTATTATTGTGTAACTCTGGAAGTAGTGTCGTAATCTCCTTGCCGTGGTGATCAGTGCCAACGCCAGCTGTTCTATTTTTGGGTACCTTGTTTCTGTTGGTTGTAATACCCTACTAATGAAGTATACTGGGTTTTGCTTTTTCCCTGTTTCAATCACTAGGGACGAGCTTATAGCATGGTTAGATACTGATAAATATAAATACAATGGTTTACCTGTTTCTGGTCTCTAGAGTATTGGGGGTGATGTTAAGAGCTGTTTGAGCTCCATAAAAGAATTTTTGCATTCCTCTGTCCATGTAAATTTCTTACTCTTAGAGAATGTTTAAAAGAAATGATAAGATCGGTTTGCCACTGCAGGTGGGAAGCGTGACAGAGCAGCTACTCTCCCTGCTAGTTGTTGGACTTCTTAATTGTCTTCGGGCTTGCCATGTTCAGTATTGCATTACATTTTTCTGGGTTTGCTTCTATCCCTCGTGAGGTTAGCATGAAGCCGAGGAATTTTTCTCCTTGAACTCCAAAGGCACATTTGTCTGGGTTGAGCCTCATGTTGTATGCTCGGACTTGGTTGAAGACTTCTAACAAGTCGTCACAATGTGAACCTTGTGCAGACGTTTTTGCTACCATATCATCTACATAAATTTCCATATTCCGACCTATTTGCTGTCGAAATACTTTGTCCATTAGTCTTTGATACGTCGCCCATGCATTCTTTAAACCGAAAGGCATTGCCTTGTAACAAAAATTTCCATGTTCTGTTATAAAAGCTGTTTTGCTTTGGTCCTCTGGGTGCATTAGAATCTGGTTGTAACCAGAGTATGCATCCATAAAACTTAAGCTTTTGAAACCGGAAGCATTATCAACTAATTTATCAATGCAAGGTAATGGGTAAACATCTTTAGGGCAAGCTTTGTTTAAATTTGTAAAGTCGACGCACATGCGCTATTTACCTGAGTTTTTCCTTACCATTACCACATTTGAGAGCCATGTGGTGAAGCGGATCTCTCTGATGAAACCTGCGTTGAGGAGTTTCTTGGTTTCTTCTAGTGCTGCTTGTTTTTTCTCTTCTCCGAGGTTTCTTTTCTTTTGCGCCACTGGTCGGATTGCTTTGTCAATTGCTAACCTCCACACTTCTGCCTGAAGTTCAGTGATTTGAGCTAGGAGCTCAGCTTGTGTGGATTGAGGGTTCTCATTGTCAGCCATATTCGAGGATCGGAAATCCTGCAAAACAGAGTAAAAGATTAAGCAAAGAGGGTAGTGGGGTTAGCTATATTCGGACCCCACAGTGGGCGCCAAGTAATTCGTCCGTGTACTGGGGTGGCCGAGCTTTAGCAATTCCGAGCATGCTGCTGACGAAGAGGAAGAACTATACGTCGGCCAGGACTGAACACCGCGGCGGGAATACCTGCAAAAGATACTCCGACGCTCAAGTCAATAATAATCTTTAGTGAGTGTATCAAGTAAATATGAAGATTGAGAATAGAACCTGATCTTTAGCCGAGAATATCAGTTTGGCTTTATAGACGTTGTTTTACCCGTTTGCTGTGGATAAGTCCGAGTTTGTAGGTTGGTTATCGTATTCTGTTTTGGTGATCAAATTTGTTGAGCACGTTTCTTTATTTTCAAATAAGTGGGCCCGGTCTTATCTGTTTACGTTCTGAGCTTTTTGTGCGGCCGAGGTATGTGGCGACGTATCAAATATAATTGTATGATTTGGGTTTTAAAACTCAAATTAAAAATATAATTAGTATTAGTCATGATGACACAATTAAATTTTTTTAATAATCATTTTAACATGTCATGTCATAAAGAGTAACTAATCTCTTATTTACAAGAGAACCAACTAAAAATCACCTACTTTTAAACTAGAAATGAAGAGCTTATTTAAGATAACACAACCACCCTACTCAGAATCCAAAGCACCAGAGACAACTCAAATGCAAAGAGAGTATGGAGCAATCCTCTGTCAAGTGTAAACCCATACAGCGTTATTCCCCCTTTGTTATGCTGCAAGTATGTCACTGCGAAGAAAAATAATGGGACTAACATAAGCATCATAGATTGTAGAGGAAAATAGCAATCAATTAGTGTTCCAGTTTTACTTTATTATAAAATTGATCCTGGTTTTTAAATTAATCAATTTGAACAGTGAATCAAGATAATTCTTTCGCTAGATGACCGTATAACACTATTAAATTATGCTAATTGTTTGAGTCAAATTTAATTGAAGATAATATTAAATATGTTTAAAATTTGTTGAGAATGAAATAAAAAATTTAAATTCTTTTTTGACTAAAATAAAACATTTAAAAGTTAAATATCAACTTAAGATTTATTTCAAGTGTTGAAGATGAAAATAATATTTTATCCTAAAGATAATAATTTTAGTTAAATATTGTTTCTCTTCAGTGAAATCATCTATGTTATGAAAATATTAGAAAAGCTGACCTAAAGATTGCCTGGTTTGGAATATAGAGAGTTGTTGTGGGATTACTGATATCTTTATGTCCGAGGAATCAGAATCACTGTTGTCACTGGCTAGTCCATCAGGAATTTGGGGTTTGCAGTGTTGGGAATCAGAAGAGGCATTGGTTACTAACAAGTGCCATCTCGTGGCTATGGCCACTATCCCTTGAGCTCTGTGTGTGATTCTTGCAGCACCCACCAGGCACAGCATGAACCCACTCAACTGCACTGCTGAACATATCTACATATATATATATAAAAAGTTAGAAATTGAAATTCAACTCCATCTTTCATGAACAGATAAATAATAGAATGGTTATTACCAGAAGATCTCCAGAATTGAAGAAGGTCTTGTCAGATTTAGAAGCAAGAACGAGCAAGAGAGCACCCAACTGGCTAACAGTGATGGTGACCAAGCAGCCAATGATGAAGAACCTGTACCTATGGCTTGTGAGCCACAACTGCTTCCTGATCCTCACATGTTCTCCGAATATGAGACTGGCATCAGAGCCGCATCCTTCAAAGAGCTTGTGAACCCCTTCAAACCTCAGCCTCTGGAGCTCGCAGGTGAGTCTAAAGAGCACACACAGCACCAAGAACACCAGTGTTCTGTAAAGCCATGACACCAGAACCAAGACAAAGGCGATGGAGTTGAGGGGGAACGTTGGATTGAGGTGTGGAGCAGAGATCTTAACGGCGGAGAAGAAGATGATCTTGTGGGCCAACTCAAGGAAGAAGGAGGGAAGCATTATGTAAGCCAAGTATCTGAAGGACTTGTCCAGTTCTACTTTGTATCCTCTTCGTACGTAGCTGCTGTCGTCTCTCAACATGTCCAGGAACAGAAGCTGCCTTAGCCCATACCTGTTTCCATGAATGCACAAATTTCATTACTAATGTTTAAAAGTATGGATAAAGTATATTGTTAGATTACTAGACTAAAAAAATTGAGTTGATGGCTAAGTAAAGAAGGAAGGATGAATAATTTGTTTAGATTTAATCATTGGTTTTACGTACATACCTTTGGAAGAAACAAGAGAGAGTGAAGAAGGCAATGATGGCGAGTGTGGATTCCGGCACCTGAACAAGCTTGTTGAATGAGATTGGATCATCTTCAGGGGAAGACGCAGGGACTCTGACAAAAATGGAGGTTAGAAGAGGCACAACCACGGCGAGGAAAACGAACACCACATAAGAGATGAGTTTCCCAACGCATGAAGAGTGGTCAAGTGCACACCACTTTAGGCTAATTCGAAAATTTCGAAGCTCGTCATGCATCATGGATTTCGATCTTTCATATGATGGCTGCAGCAGCAGGGGAATGTTATTGTTATTGCTTGGATGGTATTGTGTTATTGGCTCTTCTTCGGCTGGACGGCATTCGTCTTCGGCGAAGGACACATGCCTTCCGGAGTAATTAATGTCAATGGTGGGTTCTTCATTGGTAGGATTCATGTTCCTTCAGTGTTGTTTCAACGAGTGTGTTGTTAGAAGCAAGAAAATTAAAGGGAAAATCTTGTGTTGTGTGTTTTCTTTGGAGTGCAAAAAAAAAAAAAAAAAAAACGAATTGTAACTAGTGGAGGGAAAATCTACACAAAAAAGTTGGAAACCATGCTTTATCTCGTGATCGTGAGTATTCTCTTTGGCCTGTACTAAAGGTTTCTAGGTGCAGCTAAGGCAAGGTGAAGACTCAAATTAATAGTTAAGAATTGTTAGACGATAATTTAGTTAAATTTATTAAATTATTTGACCCTTCTTAATATTATTTTCTAGTAAAGACACCTGTATGTAAATTTTAAATAACTAAGATATCATTGTATTTTTTTGTATATGTATATAATAAGCTCTTTTTTATTGATTGCATTGACATAACTTTGATGATCCAACACAAGAAGCAGCGTTACCTGCACCTGCTCCTTGCAAAGTAGCACCTTGTCATCATAAATTTATAACTATTTTTTTATTCATCAAAATTCAAAATAATAAACACCTTACTTTTTGCATAGAATGAATGATCGAGAATATCATTGTGAAAAATATTATTATTGTAATACTTGATCAAGTGAATGTAAAATAATTAGGCAATCTTTATTGTATGTATCATGCAAAAAATTCACTAGTAACTCTTTTACGCTTGAATTCATGTCAGTGGAGACAAATTAAGATTAGAGGAAAGTTTGTACAAAACAAATAAAGAATTGCCTTAGTTTCTTCTCTACTCTTGCTATATTTTTACCACCATTTTTATCTCCAAAGGTATCAACAAAGTCCCAAGATTCACAGCTTAAAGTGATTAACGTGTGCACTAATTTAGTATTGATGGAAAGATCAATCTCGTGAAAATATATAATAATGCGAAAATCTTAGAACAACCATAAATCTTCCGAAAACAGTAAATTATACTAAAATAGAAAATCTTACAAAAACAGTAAAATCTTGTCAAAGTAGAAAACCATGCCGTTGTGCCAACAATATGATACAATTAGTTGAAGTCAGAAAATATTTCATCCTAGTGAAAAAGATTTCAACAATCCAAGTTAAAAAAAAATAAAAATTTAGGTAAAGTCAACGTGCACGTGAAGTTAATAATTAAGAGCTGTTAGATGAAAATGTTGGGTATATTATTATGAGAAGATGACAAAATCTTATATTTGTGTAGTGGTTTCAAGGTACGATTAGATCGCTTTCTTTAGAGAGATATTTGTCCCCACACTTAGTTGCTATAGGGTTGATGACAATACTCTCCTAGGATACAATGAAACCTAAGAATTTCTTAATTAGCAATAGTAAAAAATTCTCAACTCTCTTGAACAAAAAAAAAATCTCTTAATGATTGATTAAAATGTACACTTAGTACTACTGTTTTTGAAATAGTGGACAAAAACTTATTTATACATATTACACATAGCAATTATGATTAGTTACGTATACAAATGGTTGTGTTTTTTCTACTGCCAATAGATACAATATTTTGAACATACACAATTTTTAAAGAGTTGTGTCCCTTTAGTCAATAGACACAATATTTTAAACATATACAATCCTTAAAAGGTTGTGTCCCTTCAACCAAATGGTACTAAACGGTTAGTAACCGTTTATTAATATTAATAATAATATTAATAATAATATCAATAATATTAATAATATTAATTAATCAACTTTGTAAATAACATTCAATCCTCCACTATTTACAAAATTTAAATGTCATACAAGTATATGCATAAAGAATGTGTCACTAAAATTAAACATTTTTTTAGTGTAAATTTTAAAATTCTAACGAAGTAATAGGTGTCTAATCGATTAAACCTATACTCCAAATGCTAGTACCAAAAATCACACACATTACTTATACCCTCCAAGTTCAAGAGTTTACAATCTTAAGCACTTATATGGCCTTGTGCTCATATCCTGGTTTCATGAATATTTACGAAAATAAAACCTCTAAATTTTTTTATTAGAGCGGCACCACTCTTATATTCATATAGGCGGAATATTGATAATATTATCATTCCATTAAGAGTTTAAACTCACCCTTCTAATTTATTGTAAATAGCACTAAATCCTATACCTTAGTGCTCCAATTGCTAAATAACTTGTTATTACCCATTAAACTTTGAAACTAGTGGTCTACTAGAATAAGGTTGGGTTCCCATCACTTAGCAATAATAGGTTTTAATCCCATTTTAACAGTAGTCTCTTTGATTTTATCCCTTGACAAACCTTTAGTTAAAGGGTCTGCTAAATTTTCTTGACATCTTACATAAGTGATGGTAATTACACCATCATCTATTAGTTGCCTCACAAATTCATGTCTCAAACTTATATGTCTAGACTTTCCATTATAAACCTTATTATATACTCGAGACATGGTTGATTCACTATCACAGAAGATTGAAATGGCTGTCGTCTGCTGTGGCCACAGCTTTATATCATATAACAAATTTCTTAACCATTTCGCTTCTTTACCTGCGGCTGATAAAGCTACGAACTCAGCCTCCATAGTAGAACGTGTATTACATGTTTGTTTCTTTGAGACCCAACTTATTGCTCCACCACCAATGGTGAAAATCCATCCTGAAGTGGATTTGTTGTCACTAAAATTTGTAATCCAACTTGCATCGGAATAACCTTCTAAAACTGCGGGATAATCACTATAGTGTAATCCCAAGTTTATGGTTTTCTTGAGATAACCAAGAACTCTTGTTATAACTTTCCAATGTTGATTGCTAGGCTTTCCTGTAAACATTGATAATTTGCACACAGCAAATGCTATATCAAGTCTAGTACAATGCATTGCATACATTAAACTTCCTATAACACTAGCATATTCTAATTGTGCTATAGGTCTTCCCATATTTCCTTCTAATTTAAGATTAGGACATACGACGTATTGGATTCTTTAATTGTGAGATGATCAAACTTTTCCAATACCTTTTTGATATAATGAGATTGACTTAAAGTAAAGCCAACTTCATTCTTATGAACCTTTACGCCTAATATTGTATCAACTTCATTCAAATCCTTTATCTTGAATTTAGAAGTTAGATACTCCTTCATTATACGAATTTATTCTAAATTTGTTCCGATAATTAACATATCATCAACATATAAACAAATGATTACTCCATAATTTTTAGTAAATTTTGAGTAAATACATTTATCCGCACTATTATGTGAGAAGCCATTTGATAACACAACTGAATCAAACTTCTTATGCCATTGTTTAGGCGCTTGTTTTAACCCATACAAAGACTTAATTAATTTGAAAACTTTCTTTTCATTTCCGGGTAGTACATAGCTTTCCAGTTGCTCCATATATATTTGTTGTGAAACATTTGTATCATTTTGGGATATTCTAAATCAGAAGTTGAATAATTGATAAATTTATTTTCAATAAATTCTACCTCTCTTATTCAACAACTATATTAGACACTAAGTCTAATATTTATATACTTTAGAATTTTGAGCATATACTATAAAAGTGCCTTTTATGACTCTTGGCCCTAATTTGATTCTCTTTTGATCAGGAACTCGATAAAAGACTAAATACCCCCACACTTTTAGATAATTCAAATTAGGTTTTCTTCCTTTTTCAAATTTCATAAAGAAAAACCTTTCTATGTCTTGATGGTATCTTATTATGGATATGATATGATATCAATAATACTTCACCCACAAATTGTTAGGTAATTTTGCATTTAATAACATTAAAGTAACCATATCCACTAACGTACGATTTTTTTTTCTTTCCGCCAAACCATTTTGTTGCGGAGTATATTGAGTGGAAGATCATGCACAATACCACATAATTCACAAAAGTTATCAAATTCATTAAAATAAATATTCTTCATCTTGTAATGATTCAAGGATCACCACTTGTAGATCACGAAGTCTACTTACACGAATTTGTAATTCATAAATTTGATCATAATATCATTCATAATAAATTCAAAATATCTTATCATAATAAACTTATCTGTTCCTTGTCGTTCGGTATTATACTTTTCTTCTAAAGATTTTCAAATCTCTAATGGTGATTGAATTGACATGTAGGGATCATAGAGTCGGTCGGATAAAGTATTGAGAATATGACCTCGACATGCAAAAGTATCTTCATCACGTTTCTTCTTCAATTAAACAATCTTTTCTTTCTCTTCCGATGTGGAATTTTCAGCGGCATCGGTAATTGGTGTAGTCTTTGGGTCAATCACATATGCAAGATTGAGAACTGAAAGAAAAAACATCATCTTGTCTTTCCAACGGTTGAAGTTCATTCCATCAAAGCGATCTAATTTGACGAACTCTTGATTCATGACCTTGAATGTAGTGTTTTGATCTTGTGTCATCTTCAAGAAATATCTCTCTAAAATTGTTGGGTATATTATTATGAGAAGATGACAAAATCTTATATTTGTGTAGTGGTTTCAAGGCACGATTAGATCGCTTTCTTTAGAGAGATATTTGTCCCCACACTTAGTTACTATAGGGTTGATGACAATACTCTCCCAAGATACAATGAAACCTAAGAATTTCTAAATTAGCAATAGTAAGAAATTCTCAACTCTCTTGAACAAAAAAAAATATCTTAATGATTTCTTAAAATGTACACTTAGTGCTACTATTTTTGAAATAGTGGACAAAGACTTATTTATACATATTGCACGTAGCAATTATGATTAGTTACGTGTACAAATGGTTGTGTCTTTTCTATTGACAATAGATACAATGTTTTGAACATACATAATTCTTAAAGAGTTGTGTTCCTTTAATCAATAGACACAATATTTTGAACATATACAATCCTTAAAAGGTTGTGTCTCTTCAACCAAATAGTACTAAACGGTTAGTAACCGTTTATTAATATTAATAATAATATTAATAATAATATCAATAATATTAATTAATCAAATTTGTAAATACCTTTCAGAAAATTTAGTTAAATTAATCAAATCATTTAATGACTCTTAACTATCAAATTTACGTGAAGTTGACTGCACTTGATGAGTTTTTACCAAAAAAAAAAGCTTAACAATAGTAAAAAAAAATAGTTCATCAGTAGTAGTTAAAGTAGAAAAGATTTATAACGGTAGAAGCCAAAAATAAGATGCGCTTAAAGTTAATAACTATGGTGGAAGAAATTAAAATAGTTAGACTTGGTGTCGAAGATAACTTAACTATTTTGTGAGTGATATAAGAAAAAGTATGGAAATCAATCTAATTAGTGTATGTACAATGAGAATATTTTTGTAATTAAAATCAAATGATAATTAAATTAATTAATTAATTATTATTTATTTTTAATTTAAAATATAATCCAAATAAAGATTCAAAACAGTTAGGGGCACACATGACTCGATCCGCTTCGAAGGCCTGATTTAGTTTCGAACACTTTAGGGATTAATTTGATGTGATTTTATCGGGTTTAGGGTCGGGTAAGGGTCTCAAAAATAGACCCGGTCATTATTTTAGGTCGGATTCGGGTTATAGCTTGGGTCACCTGAAGTCGACCCAGTAACCCGGTCATCGTACACAATTAATATTTTGTGTTATTAGTGATGGATCATGACTATTTTTATGTGGAATTTAAGTATTGTAAACCTTAATATTTTGTGTTATTAGTCATTATAAGACTATAAGTTAATGTTTTATGTTTAGAATGCATAAGACTTTAGATTAATGCATAATATTATGTTATTTGTATTGATTTAAATATTTGGTATTATCAGACAACATTAGTATTGATTGTGGTTATACTTTAATTTTGAAGAAGAGTTGGTTCTTTTTATATTTTTCTAAATGAATTTTACCATGTTAAATAATGGTTGGAGTCTTGAAAATTTGGATATTTTTATATTTCGGGGCGGGTTTGAGTCACATCAAAGACAGTGAACAACACAAAACTGCATCCCTCTCATTTTCATACGTGCTGAATTCATTAGTCCTGCTAGGGAGCCAATGACTATACGAGTTACAAAATGAACATCACCCATAATATTCAAAATAACCATTCAGGTACGCTGATTTTGGGGTTTACTAAGGATCGAACTCTTGATCTTTCGGATCTAGAGTTCTAATATCATGTCATGATACCACTCATCCCAGAAGCTTACGCTGATGGAAAAAGGTAACACTAATTGTTATATCTATAATACTCCCTAAACCTCCATTGTACGCATTATACAAATATTTTATTGGCTCTCCATACTTTCCCTATTGATAAAGGTAGAGTGACAACCAGTTGAGAAAGAAGAGGATACTGGAGTGAAATATTTTGATAAATTAAAGTTTAAGATGGTTATTTTTTTTAGAATAACTAACTAAATTTTTTAAAATTTTAAAATTTGAAATCGATGGATTTAAACTTTGAAATTTGACGTGAAATAACCGAGAATAGTTTTCATTATTTATTCCTAAATAAATAACTTATTATATACATTGTGAGGATTCTTCAATTGTCCCCTAGCGGGGTTCCAATAAATAAGTGCGAAAAGTTTCGACAGCATAAGAGAGGGGGAACACAATACATAACGATCTTAGTTATTTGAAAAAGCAGTTGATTGATTATTCTTGGCTGCACATAGAAACCTCTAGTACAGGGCAAGGAGAAGACTCACGAGACAAAGCAAGCTTCCTAACTTTGTTTCTCTAGATTTTCTCTCCACTACTTACAACTCATCATTAACACAAGATTTTCAATTTTCTTGCTTCTAACAACACTCTCCTTCAACTATGAATCCTACCAATGAAGAACCCACCATTGACATTAATTCCTCCCGAAGGCGTGTGTCCTTCGCCGACGATGAAGAAGAGCCCAACCATAACAATAACATTCCCCTGCTGCTGCAGCCATCATATGAAAGATCAAAATCCATGATGCATGACGAGCTTCGAAATTTTCGGATTAGCCTAAAGTGGTGTGCACTTGACCACTCTTCATGCTTTGGAAAACTTATCTCTTATGTGGTCTTCATCTTCCTCGCCGTGGTTGTGCCTCTTCTAACCTCCATTTTTGTCAGAGTCCCTGCGTCTTCCCCTGAAGATGATCCAATCTCATTCAACAAGCTTGTTCAGGTGCCGGAATCCACACTCGCCATCATTGCCTTCTTCACCCTCTCTTGTTTCTTCCGAAGGTATGTATGTAAAACCAATGATTAAATCTAAACAAATTATTCATCCTTCCTTCTTTACTTAGCCATCAACTCAATTTTTTTAGTCTGGTATTCTAACAATATACTTTATCCATAATTTTAAACATTACTAATGAAACTTGTGGATGCATGGAAACAGGTATGGGCTAAGGCAGCTTCTGTTCCTGGACATGTTGAGAGACGACAGCAGCTACGTACGAAGAGGATACAAAGTAGAACTGGACAAGTCCTTCAGATACTTGGCTTACATAATGCTTCCGTCCTTCTTCCTTGAGTTGGCCCACAAGATCATCTTCTTCTCCGCCGTTAAGATCTCTGCTCCACACCTCAATCCAACGTTCCCCCTCAACTCCACCGCCTTTGTCTTGGTTCTGGTGTCATGGCTTTATAGAACACTGGTGTTCTTGGTGCTGTGTGTGCTCTTTAGACTGACCTGCGAGCTCCAGAGGCTGAGGTTTGAAGGGGTTCACAAGCTCTTTGAAGGATGCGGCTCCGACGCCAGTCTCATATTCGGGGAACATGTGAGGATCAGGAAGCAGTTGTGGCTCACAAGCCATAGATACAGGTTCTTCATCATTGGCTGCTTGGTCACCATCACTGTTAGCCAGTTGGGTGCTCTCTTGCTCGTTCTTGCTTCTAAATCTGACAAGACCTTCTTCAATTCTGGAGATCTTCTGGTAATAACCATTCTATTATTTATCTATTCATGAAAGATGGAGTTGAATTTCAATTTCTATCTTTATATATATATGTAGATATGTTCAGCAGTGCAGTTGAGTGGGTTCATGCTGTGCCTGGTGGGTGCTGCAAGAATAACACACAGAGCTCAAGGGATAGTGGCCATAGCCACGAGATGGCACTTGTTAGTAACCATTGCCTCTGCTGAATCCCAACACTGCAAGGCCCAAATACCTGATGGACTAGCCAGTGATAATAGTGATTCTGATTCCTCAGACATACGCATATCAGTAATCCCACAACAACTGTCTACATTCCAAATCAGGGAAGCCTTAGGTGAGATATTTTATGATCTTTAATTTAGTTAACATGACAGTACTTTGTTGTTTAGCTAATTTTTAACTGAGTGATTATGCTGGATTATTTGTGCATGTTTTCATAATGTGCACATTACAGGCATGCAATTTATACAATAAGTCCATCTCTATGAAAATAATTTTAGTTCTTGACATACAAGATATGCAAGTTTGAAAATCCTACATAAGAAATAATGTTTAGCTGGCAATACATGCGGAAGCTGAACACGATAAAGACAAAAGTCATGTTTGGTCCAAAAAATATGAATGTCATTCAAAAAGAGATTGAAACCTCTTGGTCTATGATGCTTATGTTAGTCCCATTATTTTTCATTGCAGTGACATACTTGCAGCACAACAAAGGGGGAATAACGCTGTATGGGTTTACACTTGACAGAGGATTGCTCCATACTCTTTTTGCCTTTGAGTTGTCTCTGGTACTTTGGATTCTGAGTAAGGTGGTTGTGTTGTCTTAAGCTTAACATTATTAATTTAGTCAAGTCCAGAGAGAATGTTTATCATATGTACCCAGCAAGGAATGTCTATAAATATATATGTGTGCCCTGGTTTTGTTTTGTTATTATTATTGTATTTATATGCTAAATCAAATATAAATTAGAATAAAATTGTGTACTTATAAATATAAATTATCTATATATTTTTTCTCCAAAGATATATGTTATTTATTAGAGCTAAAAAAAGATCAGAAGATCCAAATTAGAAACAATAAAAGAAGTGGGAACCTCCAAAATGATACTAACACAGGTGCCAAAACAAAAGAAAATAAAGAGAAAGAGTAATGCGAATAACTCAAACACGGTAAACCAAAAATTCAAGCAAGACTTGCTTTCAGAATCTTGTTTGTAAGTTTGTGGGAGTCTTGAGCCAATTGATCTGCATAACTCATTTTCTTGTCAAAGACGTACCGGTTCTTTGCCTTCCAACAATTCCAACAAAGCACTACCAGAAATGTGTTTAGTCGGCGTTTATCAGGATTTTCAGCTCCGCCCATGCAAGCTTTCTGCCACCAATGGGAGAAGGACTCTCGGTGATCGTTCCACACACTTTCATTAATCAATGCTAAGAGACCATGGCAGATGGTTTCTTCTTGGATTAGGCAGTAAGGACAAGTGTCAGAAGTGTCTGAGAATCTGTTGTGCAATAAAATTATCACCCAAAATTTTTCATGTAAGTATTTTCACAGAATTTTTTTTTGTGAGGCAACTTTATTTTTCATAGACTTTTCCAAATTTTGTGATTTTGGAAATGTTGAAGACATTGAAAAAGTGGTAAATAGTAGAAAGAATAGGCAATTTTATAACCTGAATTTACCTCATATATTTTTTATTTGGACCAAATTCAACTAATTTCATTTTTCCATTCTGCTGGTGTTATTGATAGCGACGACAGGAGTCTCGAAATAATGATCACAGTGAAGGTGGACTAATCCAACTTAAAAAATAATATTGTATGAACTATTTTTAAATTCATACCTTCAAAATACTATTAAATTCAAACCAAGTTTAACAAACTTTTACTCTTCAAGTGGATTTTAATTTTATATAAAACTAGTAATTAAAAATTATTAAATAATTTGATAAATTTGACTAAATTATTTCTCAATTATCAGTTTCAAATGAAGTTAATTGCATCTGAACTTTCACCACCAACTAACCGTTTAAATGTTAGTGGGAAAAGTTTTTGTGGCTTAGTTATTTAAACAATAAATATTAGTTATCAATAAATATTACTCAAGACTCCATGGCCCAACGGATAAGGCGCTGGTCTACGGAACCAGAGATTCTGGGTTCGATCCCCAGTGGAGTCGGCATATAGTGCATCTACATCTTTCTGACTTGAGTGCTTGACCATTATTTAATCTGCCCGTCTATTTCATAGAGGGATAAAAAGGAAGGATTTTTCATCAACAAAATTTTCTCATTTTTATCCATCTTCCAAAAATATACCCTAATCCTAAAGATGGGATACCTCACTGCTCGGCATCTCACTAACACGAATACTAGGGGCTACAGATTATAGCAAAGCAAATAAATCTTTGGCATGAAATGACAATTCTACTCTTGATAAATGATAACATTAACCAAGAAGGATAAAACAAAAGCAATTACATCAACTGAATTGAACTGCTTATTTACACTCCTGGAGAAGACCACATAGTTTTTTAACGATATCTGCAAAAGTTGCCAGATTTTCTATGAGCTTGTCCCCTTGGCATCTTGTAAATTCAGTAAGGTAGTCCTCAACATTCTGTGAGCCAGCTGCCTGACAGTCTGCCGATTCATTACAAATTGCTTGAATCTTCACTGCCAATTCCTGCAATTTCAGGGCCACTGTTTCCTCATTTTCTTCTCTGCTACTACTTGTTACCAATTTCAGGGCCATTGTTTCCTCATTCTCTTCTCTGCTGCTACTAGCTACCTTTTCTAAACAGGTTGGCTTCGGCATCTCTGTATCATCATTTTCTTGAAGCTCTACTTCGGCAGGGGTCTTCACTGAGATTTCTAATTTATCCTTTGGAGTCTTTTCTGCTTTAGATTTCGACTTGGACTTATCTTCTAGGAAATCTTTCAAATATTCATCATCTGAATCATGTTTCTCTAGCTCTTCTTCATGGTTTTTGTTGGACATTTGTACATGGCAACCTCTTTGATCATGTTCTCTAGATTGGTCTCCTGAAGACTCAACTGGGATGCATTTCTTATGTTTATCTTCCGGGTGTCTCTCAGATTTACTTCGTTGCCGTTTCCGTTTGGACCCTAATTGTCAAATTCATTAATAAAAGTTCAAATCACCAGAAAACTTCTAAGAACTGCAGAGACAAGCACCTATAAGATGCTTGGCAATGTTCTAATAGAAATTGGTTTTCTTTAAGAAAATGTGGAGACAAACATGTTACAGAAGGGGACAGGAGCTGTTGTTCTACAAAATAGTAGCAAATTGCTATCTCCTTCCTTCTCAGTTCAAACATATTCCACATAGCAGTGACACCTATAAATATATATATAGGTTCACCAATTTTGAAGAGTAATGCTATTTCTAGTTTTCTATACCTAAAGACTCCTAGGTAACGAGGATTTTTGCAATATATATTAGATGTGACCTATATTTATTTTGAGGATTTTTGCAATAGTTATTAGATGTGACCTATATTTATTTTTTGATTTCTCACGTATCTCCCGGCTAGGCAGGCAAAGACTAATCAATTCCATTTAAAAGTTTGTCAGTGGGCCCGTAAATTGCTACATGCTCGAAGTAGTATTCAAACATCTGCATTTAAATGAACTAGTGAGCTAACCACTCGACCAACCCAATTGATTAAATGTGACCTATATTTATTAATCTTTAGACGATGAACTGAGTGATAACTCTTGGTTTCCAGCATAATTATGGTTTCCAGAAAATAAACAAACTTCGTCAAAGCAAAAAAATTAAAATAATCATAGAAGAAGAAAAAAAAAATTAACAAAGCGTACCGTACCGATTTCCACAGTAACATCGAGAACTTCATTTCGAGCTTCTTCGTTATCACTTTCAACCAGAACCTCCCCTCGTTCTTCTCTAGCCCTGACGACTCCATCAACCGCCCTATACAACTCTCTGTCAAAATCCTCCGGCAACCGAAGCGTCCGAACCCTTTCCCCTTTCAACGCCCAATAAGAACACGCACCGCGCGCATTGTTCTTCTTCTTCTTCTTCTTGGATTCCTCCTCCTCCCACGCCCTAATTCTCTGGTAATCGGAGAGCAAAGAGTCCCACTTCCGGCGGCACTGGCCCATGTTCCGGCCAACGTCGAGAGCGGCGCAGTTCCCGGCGATGATGTTCCACTGCTGGTAGGACGATAGCGCGGTGGAGCAGTCAGCTTCGACGGCGGCGATTTCATTGACGAGGATTAGAGATTCGGTAACCGTCCAATCTGGTGCGGCTTGGGAACGCGTGCGGCGAATGACGGCGTCGTCATCAACGTCGTCGTTTTTGGCGTTGTTGGTGTCGGTCATGGTGCGAAGGAAGAGTGGAAACGTAGAGGCAGTGGTTTCCCTTTTCGGCTTATTGCTCAAACGCCATCGTAGTATTAATATCCCATTTCATATAATAATAATAATAATTTATCTTTTAGTTTTGTATCTATATTTTACTAAATCTCTCCGTATTTTTGTGCATTTGAAAAACCATCTAAACATGTAATTTTGATTAAATATTTGTATAATTTTTTTTACATTATTGGTGCATATTGGTGCATATTGGTGCATAAAAATAAATCTTTTAAACAAATATTTAATAATATATAATTAATTAACAATAGATTTTGCCATTTAACTCCGCCAAGAGAAGAAGATAACTAAAGCGAGTTTCTAAATAAAATAAAATATCGTTGCTCATAATGCCATCAATAATTCTTTTTTACTGCTCATAATTTAACCCGAATCAAGGATTCCAATGGCTTATTGTGTTATAACGAAAAAAACTCATTCTCATATGAACCGGACAAATTAAACACATTTCAAAACCAAACTCTCCTATTAAGTATTAACTTATGTAAGCTATTCGCTATGCGTTGCCTTCTGTTCAACTGTGAATTGATTACAAAACTATATTAGTTCAAAGAGATATAACAAATTCAAGAATTTAATTTAAGGTATCTGTTAAATTTCTGGAAAAAGAGTAGAATAAAAAGATAATATTATATGTAAAGTTGTTGTCGTATTGAAATTGTTGTTATATAATACGATAGTCAACTTATTTATAGAGATATTACCTATTAACCTCATAAATATCCATCTATTAACTACTAGCCATTACTATCTTAACTCTCCAACTACTAACAACTCTAATAATATTAGTCGCAACTAGTGGAACTCACTTCGGATTGGTAGGAAAATTTGGAGTATTTCCTTCTAGTTGGATTAAATTTATTTTTTCATTTTACCAATCTATTCTATGATCTTTTTCCGACGAGCTAGACCATTATCAGCTACACCTCGTTTGGATGGACTAAGCTATTGTTCAGTATAGAGCGTTTGGAACAAGAAGAAAACAAAAGTTCTCACAAATTGGGCGTTAACAGTCATGCAGACGTGTACCTAGCAATAGATTTAGTAATAAGAATAAGAATTCATGTAACTGCTACCACATTTTTTGCCAGTTGTGACTGTAGAAGAAAATTAATTTGACAACAGCTAATAGTAGGATAAGAAACTTTATCAAAGGTGCGCAAATGGTATATCCAAGTGAGTTTCATAATATTACACCAATGGTGTAATGCTGTAATTACATAATCCAACTTCACCACTTTAATATTATAAACCGGCCAGGAACTTTGCTTCTGACCATAAATATAAAATTACTAATGAGAATGTTAATAATTGGTGAAAGTGTACAACATCTTAAAAGCAATGATTTCCAAGGTGCTTGAATAATGCAAGACCCGATCATATCGGACTCCCTTCGTCACTGGTGTAACCCATCCTGACATCGGATCTGGAACCAGTTCGGTGGCGTATTTTCAGGTACCCGAACTTTCCTGAACCAGGCGATGAACCCTCGAAAATAAAAGGCAAATAACCAGTTTGCTTCTTGTACCTCTGCTGGATCTGAAATCAAAATTTGTTCAAGGTTTAAGAAAATTCTGAAAAGTGATTTACAATGGAATACTATTCATAATAAAATTTGAAACTAAGATACCTCAATAATTTGTTCACCGCTCTTGAGGCAGTTTCTACCAATTACACAAACAGTTCCACCAGAACCTCCACCAGTGATCTTTGCTCCACATAATGTTGTGTCTTCTGCTTTAGAGGCTGCACTATGCTGCACCTCCTGCACCAAGTGTACAAGCCTATCTGTTGCGTCGGAGCCAAGTCCGCAAGCACTGTAGCTATAGTGACACTGCAAATCATAATTAGTTAGAAGCCAAACTGTTTTCCTTCTTTATATTTTAGTTTTCTTCAATACAAAATATTAAGGAACTAAGTTGGCCAACTGAAATCATGCTTGTACCTGATATAGCAGTTCTCCTAAGGCAGTAAGTTGATCAGTTGAAGCTGTTGACGTTAGAAGTGATTTGAAGGTCTGCACACCAAGGAATTGATTAAGAAACTATTATGCAAGATAGGGAACAAATGACTGATGCATTTAGCAATTCCAAGTGGAAAATAAAAACTATTATGCTCGCCTGATTACATAATTAGCAGGTTATTACAGCAAAAGGTTGCAAGACTTACCTTAACTCTGAAGTTTTCATAGATGGGATGCATTGTGGGAAATCTCACTCCATAAGTTCGCTTGTCATCAATAGTAGTGACAGGATCATTGTGATTTTTGTAGGTGTCCAAAAATGATTGACCAATAATGGAGTTTGGAATTTGCTTAGCATAAAGAGCCTCAAATCTGTAAATGAAATCCGTATAAAGAAGGAATTCTATATTTGCGCGAATGTATAGTGTGGTACTACTACTTACACCAGCAATATGGGAAGTGAATTGATAGATTATGATCTAATTATTTTCTTACTCCTTCAAAGCCATTACTACTCATGATTTCCTTTCAAATAAACATGGAATTTACCTGTGAGGAGGCAAATTACATAAGTAGTCTAAGGAAGCTTCTTGTTTAAGTAGTTCTAAATCATCTTGTTCCACTTCATCATTGTTCAGCCCATTAGTTTGCATATCAGACAATTCATCAGAAGCTTTAGACTTAATCATCTTCAGACCCATAAAGGTGCCAATTCTGACAGAACCATAGTCTGCACCTCCAATACTGAAATAGATGACAATTAGGAATTAGGATGTTTCAAACACCATGAAGATAGAATAACGGGGAATATGGAATAGGTTGATATTTTCCAAGGGTGGTAAAAGATCAGCATTTCAAAGACAGTATATGTGAAAGATTATAGAAAGGGTCAAACATAAATGGAAAAACCCAAATATTGTTAGTCCATATACCTGTGTCTTATTCCAGAATCAATTCCCCAGACACGGATATGGTTGGGAATCTCTACAAGGCCAACAATCTCTGCAGGCTGCATCAATAACAAGCAGCACCAATGATATCAAGTCTAAAGAATAAGAAACACTGTTCCCTGTAGCTTGTACTGATGCATACCTGGCAAATCATAGCTAGAAGTTTGTTGGCTTCACCACATGCCGAAGTCATCTGATCCATGACGCCACATGGTGCTCCTACAATGTGATTTTCCACCTAACGAATATTGTAAGAGAATGAAGTTTGATTAATTGAAATGCATGCAAGAGATAAATAAATATCATAGAGAATTTTGATTGGAATATAGGATGAAGTTCAACCTTTTGGCAAAGTATAGCGAGGTCTCTTGGGTCGATATTTAATCCTGATTTGCAAATATAGAAAATAATGGAATCAATATTTTCTTGCACAAAATAAGGATCCGTTTCGCTTTCACTAAACATGACCATTAAAGATCACAGAAAAATTAACTCTTTCCCAACAAAATATATAAGAAAAAGAATTCAAATGATCTTGTTTGCAGAAAAATTGGGTGTAGCTTTCTTTCATGAGAAGAAACAATGAATCTTGTGTGATAAGAAAGGAGAGCTTGAAGTTTAGTCCCTGTAAACAGAACATTGGAAAAGAGCTTATTACCATGAGCAGCTGCAATTGCAGACATACTGGCGACCTCCACAGATGCAGAAGATGATACACCTTTCCCTTCAGGGACTGCTGATGAAATCTATGCATAACAAGAAAATGAAAGTTTTCAAACCTTTACAGTATATACTGAATTACATCTCTAAGTACTTTGTTTCTCAATATACTTTGTTTCCTTCATTTGTTAGAGAAGCAGATAAACCTTAACAGTTATAACTTATTCCATATTTGTTTTGTTTAAACCAAGTATTCAATAACTTAATAGAGAATTAGGAGTTACCATCATGGTGATACTGTCGTTAAAACGCACACCCATCTCAGTCATCAAGACCAAAATTGCCCCAGCAACATATGCTGCCCATCTGTGAAGTTAATCATTCAATTAGTATAATAATAGAATGTTCTAAATGCCTAAGATGCATATAAAGTGATGCATATCTACTACCCACTTTTGGGATGGATCTTGAGCAAAATATTTCCTTGCTCTCTCATAAGACATTAGCTTGCCATCTTCCATGAAATCAGACAAATCCATGTCAAATGTTGGACTACGATAGCCAAGCTCTGAGCCATATGACACCTGCACATGAAGTAATCATTTACTAAAACTGATAAAGCTATTTATATATTTCCTTCCAACCTATAATGTCAAATCTTGTATCATTCAGAAACACATATTCATAATAGTTCAAAAGAACATCCAAATAGAGTGAGTTCAGAAACACCCCCCATATTCCATCTTATTTTACAATTTAAGCTTCACAAGTTTTCAACTTCTCGGGTTAGACTATATAGAAATAGCATATTTCATATCAATAATATGGAATCACATTGATTTGTGCATTATTTCTCCAGAGAGCCTATATTGATAGGCCTCATCGGGTGCTAAATCTATATTCTTCAACTGGGCTTGCTGTATCTTTTGATTCTTGTGATCAGAACTGTCAAGCATATCATTCTAAAATATATAAACCAGCAGTCATTGTTAATTGAACAAACTATTTAGAAGCTTTGCACATTTTCAACATACAATTTGTAAAACAGCAGTAGCCTCTCCTCCTTTGTCATTCTGTCGAGCCGCAGCATGTTTCCACAGCTTATGTCTACTTGGATGGAGCCTTTGTAGAGCAACATGGCAGGCTTCTTTGATTGGCATCTACAAGATAATGTTACAAAAGAAGCAATGTCAATATGATATCTCAAATTGAATTTGCACAGCAACACAGCAGGCTCCTTTGAGTGAATATTTGTCTATATTTTCTGGAATAACCTGTTGGGTCAATAACATTCTGAAGTAACTATTTATAAGGCTCTACCTAATTAATAGCTTTAACTTTTAGGACAATTAACTCTTTTACATTATTATAGAAAGAATACTCAACTATTTGGAAGATTTTTTAAGCAAAACTCTATCAGTAGCACTGGAATATACAAATAATGAAAATATATGTTGTACGGTAACATTACTATCTCAACAAGAAGCACCTATGAGACTTTTATTCTTTCAAGTAATTGTCAATTAAAGTATTGACCTTTTAGTTCCGGGACATGTTTTGTGCTGATGCTTAACTTTACATATCACTAATGTTATGCTTGTACAGGAGAGATAGAGATACAACCTGAAGAACAAGGCTTCCAGAATAGTCAGCAATACCACCCATGACATCTAACCTTCCAGGAGCTCTTGTCACATATATTTCTTCCTGTCATAATGATTCAACATCAAAAATTGAAAGAACCAATAACAAAAAGGACATCTGTAGTGTAATATCACAAAAATAAAACAAATAAAAAAATGGCAATGGTCAAGACCTCCCAGTTGAACAGAGAAGCTGCAGCCCTACTCTCCCGCCTTTTGGGGTTCGCATGTAATTCAGTTAAGCTATGTAAGAAAGCCACAGTATCTGGAAAACCTTGAACATTTCCGTGCAGAATCTCAAAGTCATCTATTACACTGAAGAAAGAATACAAGGAAATAAAGAGGCATTTAAAACAAGAACGTTTTTATAAAACCAAAGAGACTTTTTATAGTCACAAAAAAGATTACGAGCACTTGAAGTAAAATGAAACTTACGATTCAACCAAAGCACTTTCAAAATCTGCTGGCCGATCTGATGGTCGCCGGCCAAGTTGGCTTTCAGCATTTACATACCATTCTGGGATTGCGACGTCTCTGCCAGTGGCCCTTTGCAGTTGATACCCAAGAATAATAGCATCACGTAATCTTCTTGCCCCACTAAGCTGCACATTTATTAAGTCCATGTTCAGTCTTTTCTCCAAATCTTCATGAAACCAGAAGCTTGTGAACTAAAACCATAACTAATAGGTATCAATAGTCCTTTACCTTATCTGATGCATAATTTTTCCCAAATGCAGTCTCCTGTAGGATGTGGGCAGCCATCTACATTTGAAAATTTTAAACATGACACGTTACTACATGCAAACGAAGGTGTAGCAAGGAGCAACAATAGAAGAATTTAAACATGCATTACACTGATATACAGCAGATAGTTTACCAGCAAACAATCTATATTTATGATCTGCTTAGTTAAGTTATTTCATGTATGATGACCTCAGAAGGCATGTGCAATGGATCATCATAAGAAAATTTGATTTTGATTATGTCAGATACCTGTATGGATCCAAGCGCACCAGGTACAATTCATTTCATGTATATTCGATAACTAGAAATTCCTACCATCCATTTAGTTTCAACATTTTCCATTAAGTAGCCACTCTGGTTTATTCCGGAAACTATACTGGGGGGAAATTCTTAAAGTTTACATGATAGTTAACAAATAAAGCATTATGAAAGCACCTACGCAAAATGAGTCAATTAATTCAAGAATAAGATGATACCTCAGCACCATTAATGCCTCCTTCATAGCAGGGATTCAAACTTACTGCACGTTCAAGATAAGGTCTCCAGTGACCAGTGAGTAAATCCCTCCTAATCATTTCAACGCCACATTGATAAAACTACCAAAGAAAAAATAGATAATTACTTAGGCACTCAAGAGGTGGAAAAATACTTTATACTAATATAAAGAAAGTAGAGAGGTAGTACCTCAAGCATATTTCTCAAGAAAGGCTCTTCGTTGAAATAATCTCTACGTACAAAGACAAAAGGACACTTATATGCCAAGGCTTCACTTGCAGTTCCATATCCGATTTTTCCTGAAATAATAATAACAATAATAATAGTAACAACAACAACAACAACTCACAAAATTAATATTTAAAAAAATTAAAGCCTCAAACTGACCAAGCATACAATCACATGCTGCAATAATATCAGGAGTATATGCTTCTTTATCAAGTTTTCTGAAGTTTGGAGGAAGGTTGGTGCTCTCAGAAGCTCCACAAACCTGGATCACCAAATAACATGTATGTAAAAAGTAAAAATAAAAAATAATGTGACAACTCAAAACAGAATGGTGGAGAAGGAGTACGTACCAAGCCCAGCCAGCCAGGTGGCAAGAATTCCTCCTTTAGCTGCCATCCTCCTGGCTGGAGAAAAACAAAATCATATAGGCAGAAGTCGGAAGTCAGATGGTGAGCATGATTCTGTTTAGAGTCTTAGAACCACAAATATCACAAGATTTCAATATTTAGAATTTTTGGCTCACATACTCTCATAGACACAAAGGCATAACATTCAAATTCTTAGGGACTACCATATTTTATCAAAATCTAAATTACAGAGTGAAAACATGCAATATCCAAATGACAGTTCTTGTTAACTGGCTTTATTGAATGCATTGTTTAGTATGTTTGGCAAAGATTGTGTGTGCACTAAAGACTTGTCTTGTTAACTGGCTTTATAGAGTTCAGGAGAAGGAAGAAAGCAAAAATTTTTGTGGGAGATTTTTTACAGCCGCTTACAACGCAGTGCGTAGTACAAAAACGAGTAAGAAAAACAAAGAAGCCTAGAACAATTGCCTTCAAGTTCTGTTTTTCTTTTAAAAAATAGAAAAAAGAAAGAAAGAGAAAAGACTACTATTAATAATAATAATAATAAAGATTTAAGTAATAACCTGTCCACCAAAGTTGAGAATAACTAACTTCACATCATCAGCTACACCAAGATCCTCCCTCACCTTCAACAAAGAAAATTAAAAGTTCATGGATTAGGAGTTAAACCATCCTATGAAACAGCTCCGCAAAGTTTTGTTTGGCAGTACCTCTTTTGGAGATTTATGCAACCTCCTCACAACAAGAGGAACATCAATAACATCACGAAAAGCAGGCACTACAAAAATAGATGCCACATTTATCATTAACTATATCCAAGACGAAATTTAGGAGGATTTCATTTAATGTTAGGCTATTGTAATTTAATTATCTAAGAACTGGCTTACTTGGGCAATATCCCGGGAGTCGGATAAGGAACTCGCAGTGGGAATAGTCCTCAGCAATCTGAATCAATGATGTGCAGATATAGTTATATATCTTGTTTCAAGTACAAAATATAGCATGAAAAAGAAAAGGTAGACTAATTACAGTTCAAAAGAATTCTACTTTCAAAAATATGTCCCTAACACCCAAAAGAATCTGGATAAGAATAGCACAAATGCATTTTAAAAAAATACAAAATAACACTGGATACAAGGTAGACAATCAGAAACTTCTAATACTTCTGTCAAATAATGTGCAAAAGGGAGCAGATAATTTCCTAAAGAAAATTTTTATAACCTGCCACACTATTGAGCGATGATGTATTCCAGCAGCCATGACATATTCTGCATAGATGAAGTCCCAACTGAAATCATAAGATATGGAATGAGGGTAAGGACAAGCACAAGACATGACGAGCAACTGCGAATTTTGATTATCCAGCTACAGACAATCAAGGCATTGAACTGGCAACTAAAATCAATCCCCAGCATTGATTTAAATATTCATTCATCATTGGCAAACAGCATATATTCTTGCAATCCATAGTCCCTCCACCTTAAACAGTACTTTAGGTAACAAAAGTGAATAACATTATGAAGGAAAAAGGATGCAACTGAGTTACCTAAAATTGGTTACACAGACAGACCGAATACCAGCATCTGCTGCTGCACGACATGCTACTGGGACAACATCAGATACCTGATATCTCAGATTAGTTATGCAAGGATCCATTAAACATAATTCATTGTGTAATGCTGTTTTGTTTAACTGTTTTGCTGTCAGTTGTTAGCTTTTAGAGTAAGACAGCTCCCCTTGACTTATATTTTAATATCAAAACATTGCGATTTACTTGTCGATTCCAATCAAAAAAGGAGAGAGTATGTCCCATACCACTAAGTCAGCTTTAATTGAATTCAGCCATTCTGTTTCTTGTGCCAAGATTTCCGCACGAGGCTTCACTGCTGTCTCAGAATACTAATCCAAATACAACTCAAGCGATCAGCAACATAAACAGAAGCAGAAAGTATTGCCAAAATATAACAACTATAAGTAATATAATTTGGTGGTTTCTATACCTTCTCCAAAGAGGCAAGACGATCAACTGTCAAAGCATCTGCCTGAACTGCTCCGCAGTCCAAAAGCACCTGTTTTATATAAATACATAAATATGCATTCTCTTTGAAACCAGTCTTTGATTTTTAAGAGATTTCCCTTGGACAAAACTAGGATACAAATTCTCAAAGCAATAAAAAGTAAATGTTTCAGATGCCTAACTAACCCTGATACTCTAGAACTGCTTCAACATTTGTTCTAGCTGTAGCTAACATGCACTTTTTCATTGGGTTTATGAACATGCCCCCTTGCAGGTAGCACTTGAAAGTTCACTTGAGCATTTTATCCTTCTAAAAATCTTGCATTACCCATTTGAAGATGTGCATGTCTATATATTTAGTTTAAAAATTGCCTTTTTTTTTTCTAAACTCCAATTAAGAGATAAACAATAGAAATATGGTCATTTAAAACTTGAAAAAGATAATAACACAAATTTTGAGTTTACATTGGGTTCACAATAGGGATTAAATATGTTTTTCAGTTCATAACTTCATATAAATAATTCATTTAGTTGATGGGATTGTTTTAGCCTTAAAAATTGGAGTATTCAAATCAAATAAAATCCAATCAAAACTAATCCAATTTGAACTACATTAAATAATAGTATAAAATATAACTTTTTTTTATTATTAAATTTATCCTTTTAATTTTAACATGTTTAGATAATGTATTATTCTTACTTAAATAACATTTTATAAATATTGTCTTTTTCCCTCTTGTTTACTTAGTTACTTTTAGTTTTTAATATTCAAAATTTAAAATTTTATATTATCAAAATTTAATAAACTTATCCAATAAAAATTACAACAGCTTATATAATTCAAATTTGATTAGTTTACTTTTAAATTTGATCCTATAATAATAAATGAAAAATCTAAATCCATGTGTACTCCATAGCCACCAATGTTTGAGCACTAACTAGTGCGTACTCTTTTTTATTTCTTTTCTGAATTTTATTATTTTTATAAAATCTAAAACATAAAAATACAAATCAAAAAGTAATTATTTTTTTAATTATCAATTTGTTTCATCTTTTCTTTTTTTTTTTTTTTTCTTTTCTTTTAAAAAAAAGACTTAGAAAGTTTAAAGTTGAACTAAAAGAAAAGTTGAAGAGGAGAGAGAAAAAAAAGAAGAGAGGAGTTATGGTTTCAGAAGGCATTGATGATAACAATAAAAGACTGACCTTACGAATGAACAATCGAGGAGAATCAACTGCAGAGGTGAAAACAAATGCAGGAGCACCCGTTACTACATGCACATCATGTCCCGCTAGGATCAACTGCCGAACCACCTACTCATCCATTCCAAACCAAAATTCACATTACAATCACAAGATACAATATATTTTCAATTGAAATCATCATCATTGGAGAATTTTTTAGCCAAATTTTCAACTAGTTAATCTTAAAACATGTATGATGAATCAGCTAATTCTCCTATTTTACTTTGCACTTTTAATTCATCACAATTTACAAATGATAAAATATTTAATCCGTTTCCACAAAAAAAATGATTTCTTTTCAAAAAAAATTGAAAAGCGCATAAACAAAAATCAATTCGATTTTTTAGGATACAAAGGAGAGCGAACAATAGCGGCATTGAACCGAAAAGTGATGGACGAGTACAAAGGAGAGAATTGAGAAAAAATAAAATAAATTTAAAAAAAAAGAGGGAATGAATAAGAAGAAAAACCTCGGCAACTCTGGTGGCGTGGCCAAAACCATGGCCAGTAACATAGTAAGCGAAGACGAGGTGCTTGCTCGAAGCTGAAACTGCTTCCTCAATCCTCATTTTGATCTTTTTTTTTTTTCAGATCAAAACTCGGAATGATTTGTTTTTTCTTTTCTCTCTTTTTTGTTGTGTTTTTTAGTTTGTAAATTCCTCCGTTTTCCTTCAATTTCGGAAAGCTAAGATAATAAATAAGATTCAAGGCACGTGATTTGGTAATCCAAAATCATATAGACCTTTAATATCTCTTAACTAAAAGAAAGAGAAAAAGTTTGTATCTATAATTTTAACATTCCGTAATTAAAGAGAGAAGGATGAGCATTAAAATTTGGTTAGATTAAATTTTTTTTTTATTGTTTTAATTTATATTTGTTTTATTTTTTATTATTAATAAATTATTATAAAATTAATCACAAAAAAATTATTATAAAATTATCACAAAAACAAAATATAAAAAGTTAAAAGAATTAAAAAGATAAAATACTCTTTTAGGATTAATTTAAAAGACTAAAATATTTTTTAACAATAATGTTTTTTTACCAAAGATAGAAAAACTCGAATTCGTGACTTTTTAGATGAGTACGGAAAGATTATGCCATTTGAGCTATATAATAATAAATTTATTTAATTTGAATTAAAAATTTAATTTAATTAAAAAAATAAGACAAGTTTGTAATTAATTTTAAAAACACAAAAAAAAATTTTTAAATAAAATCAATTTTGTGTAAGCATATATTTATGAAACAATATTATATATTTTTTATATAAATAAAATAAATATAAAATTTATGTTTTTCCTTTATTATTTATCTTATTTTGATATAATATAATTTGAATTAAATAAATTTATTTTCTTTTCAAAATTTAAAATTTATTTATTTTTAATTTAAAAGAAAAAAGGTAAAATAAGTATAAAGGATATAATAGATATTTTAATTCTATCAAAATCTAAATTACTATCACTTTTCTAACTGACTATTTTTATATATGAATTTAACTGGATCAAATGTGGATGAATGAGACACAAGATAAGTAAACTAATTTCTTAAACCAGTAGATTAATTAATTAATTAATAATTAATCACTTGTAGTTTAAAAATAGGATCCAGATTGGAAACTTGATTTAATTAATTAATTGATAGCATTTTAGCAATGGGAAAAATAATTTCTATAAAAATTAATAATTAACAATAAGTAGTACTGAATATAAAAAATAAATATATACATAATAATAATAATAATAATAATGTATGAGTGGGTTTATGTTGTTATCAACTTATCATCATTGTCATGAACTCGTCATCATAAATAGAATATGGACAAAATAATGAGGCATTGATGGATTTGATGATGCTGATTTAAAAAGAAAAAATGGATAGAGATGAGTGACGAGGATTTGGATTTAGGAGTGTGTGAGAATGAGAGTGAAATGAGTTGTGTTGCGTGCCAAACTTGTTTGAAATCCATCCATAATCAAAATAATGAGAAAGAAATTCTCTAGTCTTGTTGAGAATATTTAATAGCATATATGCTGGAAAGTCAAAATATTAATAATTAGTACACATTTTTTATTTTCTAGTACATAATTTTACTTTTAACATTATAAATAGAAATAAATAGTTCTAACTTTTACCACAAGTCACAACTACGGTCATCAATCTCATCATGTTCATTACTAAATACAACAATTACTATATTTACCGTAAGGAGATTAGAATATATAAATGGTTATATATTATATGCTGACTTTGATAGTGTCAAGTAGTGAAAATGTTAAAATTATAATTTCATTTTAGCCTAAATTAAGTAGTAGTTATAATTAAAGGCAGTAAATAATATAGAAGAATGTTAAGAAACTAATATTAATTAATTAGCTGATTTTGGAAATTGTGAGTTTCACCTCTTTGTCTATTGAGATGTTGCATAATTGTTTGGGTAAGAGATATGTTTCCAGATGGCATTGCTTTTGATCGAGTTTTTATTTCTTTTTCTTTTTCTTTTTTTTTAGTTGTGTATGGTATTTTCTAATCCAACAGTTTAAGAACTAATTTGTCACGGATCTAAACTCTATTTAAGAGTTTACTACTGGTGAATAGGTTGCTGCATATACAAAATTAGATTTGAACCCCGACATTTGTTTAAACGGACGAATGAACTGATCACTCAAGTTCGTCATTTCTTTTCAACTTGCACCTCGCCATGTGCGTGTGGTTGGTTGGGCCTTTTCGGCCCCTTTCTTTTATAATTTTGGAATACAGTTGTACAGCTTTTCCAATGGGCCAAAATGAGCCCATTTTAGAGTAAGTGCCGCATCAGTTCAGTCGTCATCCAAACCCTACCTAAGAGCTAAGACCAAAAAAAAATTTCACGGAAACCCTACCTTTTTGAATCTTCTTTCTCTTCCTATATATACCATGGCATCCCTAAATTCTTCAACAGAGGTTAGGGTTTTCCTCAGGCGCAGTTGAGTTTCTCTCTGTTAGTTTAATGTTTGATATTTGTTCTTTTCTTCTTTTAGTGATTTTTATGGGGCTGGAGTTTGGCTCTTTGGCTTCTATAATCTCGTGCTTTAGAGATGAATGCAGCTCCCTATAAAAAATCCCAATCAGCCTCTTCTTCACCCACGATACCTACGAAGTTTATTCAATCGATCTAGCGTATCACTTTTGGTGTAAGGTTGATACATGCTTTAATTTGGATAATTTTAAGAAATAATTGAAAATATTTAATTATCGAGTAGTAATTCAGGCAGCCTCCTTGACACGATTAAATGACAAGAGGGGCGTTAAACTGCTCGAAAATTAAATCCTTTTGCTCTTCAGACTTGCTGAGATTTTCTTTGAAGCTGGTCTAGTAAGCTCAAGTATATTATTTAATTATTTATTAGTTATTTTTTTTTCCGTGGTTTTCCCCCTTTTTTTTTCTTGATTGATTTTGTATTAATTTTGTTGTCCACGCAACTTAGGTTTCTCTGCTATGGTTTGAAAAATTAAATTAAGTAATGGCAGTTAATGGTTTGTATTTTTAAAATTTGTTGATAAATTATAATATGTTAAAAGAATGGTGCAGAGAATAGGGAGGGATTTTAGTCTAAAGTAAATTGGGAAAATAGTTTCTCAATTTTTTTAATAATTAAAAGAATAAAATGTGATTTTTTATAATTTTATAAGTGGAATTAAGAATAAATATAAAAGAGAATAATAAAAGATTAAAAATTACATTTTACATTTTTAATTTTTTTTTTTTACAATTTGAAGGGTCAACAGTGTGTTTGGAAACGAAGTGTGATAGAACTGAATTGAAAAGTTGGAGTTAATTCAATTCAAAAGAATTAGTTTATAATAAATTAGAACTGAAATAAATGTTATTATCTCTCCACGGTGAACCTTGAAGGCTTGAACCACTCGAGTGAAACTGACAAGGAAACACCTTGAAGTGAAACTGACAAGGAAACATCATAAGAATAGGACTTGGTCTAAATGGATTAAAGAAATTGTCTTCCTTGTTGCTAAACATCATAAGAATAGGATTTGGTCGAAATGGCTGAAGATGGCTTGTTTCTCCCTTTGATATTAACAGTGTTATTAAATTTTTAGGAATATTGGCCCAGCTAGATCAGGTTGTCAAAAAAATGCATTTATTTGGGTCCAAGCCTCCAAGGATTGATATAAATTCTCGTGTAGATGTTATGTTGATTTTTATTGTTGTAGCTGTTATTATTATTATAAGACTTAGTTTATTCACTATTCAAATTTGATTGCCATAACTTAATACCATTATACCAAGTTGTTTATCCGTTAATTATTAAAATAGTTATTGACCTCAAATATATCATGGGTTGAAACGTTAATTTGAGCTTGAACGTTAATTAGCAACGATTTTAAGTAGGTTTTTTAGTATTATATCTATAGAATATAAGTGTATTTATAGTAGAGAGTTGATAATTATTTTTGTTGGAGTAATTCCATCTTTCATAATAGATAACCGTTTTCCTTATCAATCTTTTAGAAAGATAGAGATAGTACAAAAAATTTGGAAAGACAATTATATATAGATAAGCACGTATTTAGTAAAGGCCATTTTTTTGGGTGGACTTTTTGTCTTTATTGGGCCTGACTTTTATTTATTGAGTCAGTATATATATATATGAGTAAACCAAGTTGGGTTGGTCTAGTGGTTAGCTCACTAGTCCGCTTAAGCAAGTGTCGGGGGTTCGAATCCCGCCATGTGCATGCAGCAACCCATTGGCCAGCGGCAAACCCTTAAATGGAGCTCAGTACCGCGACGGATTAGTCCTTGACCTGCCGGGTTGGGGGATACCGTGGGAAACCAAAAATATATATATATATATATATATATATATATATATATATATATATATGAGTAATTCACCTAATCAAATAGAATAAAATACAAGGATTAACTACCAAAAACGTCTCCGAATTATTCAGATGATTCATGTTGACAAAAATGCCTTTAAATAATTTAAAAACACAATATAATACCCAAAAGTAAATATATATTTTCAAAAATGCATTAAAGATTGAATTTTGATGTGATTTTTTACAAGCATAATTAAAAAAATGAGATATTATTATTCTTAAAATTTGGTAATTTTTTCTAGGTATATTTTTTTTGTGATTTTTTAAAGGTATTATTAGTTGTCAACAAAAAAATTACAAAAAAAAATATATACTCAACGAAAAATTACCAAATTTTAAAGATAATAATATCTTATTTTTCAATCATGCTTGTAAAAATTGTATCAAAATTCAATCTCTAATATATTTTTTGAGAAATACATATTTAATGTTAGATAATCTTGCAAAAAAACTAACATTAAATATGTATTTCACAAAAAATACATTAGAGATTGAATTTTGATGTAATTTTTTGCAAGTATGATTAGAAAAATGAAATATTATTATTCTTAAAATTTGATGATTTTTTGTTAAGTATATATTGTTTTGTAATTTTTTAAAAGTATTATTGGTTGTTAATAAAAAAATTATAAAAAAATATATACTTAACAAAAAATTACCAATTTTTATGTATAATAATATCTTATTTTTATAATCATTCTTGCAAAAAATTGCATCGAAATTCAATTTGAAGGCATTGTTATAATTACCAATTTGAAGGTATTTTTTTAAAATATATATTTACTGTTAGATATTGTTATTGTATTTTTAAATTATTTGAAGGTATTTTTGTCAATAATAAAATTTGGGCATATTTTTGTCCGCGTTTAAATAATTCGAGCGCATTTTTTGTAGTTAACCCAAAATACAATATTACATGAATGTCTTAGAATCAAAAAGCTTACATGCATGTTCATTTTAGACTTTACTCTATATAAATCAAAGCTATTAAGTTAGATTTAAGGTTTCTACATGTAAATCGAGCCTCCAACAAAATACACATTCTCTTTATGGCCACCACCTCCACGCCCACCACAACCCCTACTTTGTCTAAGGGAGTCGATCCCTTTCCTCCATTGCAGCAATTTTATCCTCGATCTACCTCCATTCACGATCACTTACTCGGGTACCAATGCAGTTGCCGTTCAACACGACGTCTGTCTAAGACATCAGGTACCTAATCCATGGGAGGTGCATGTCCTTTATTCTCTCTGTGCAGTCTCTGTCAGAATCGAAATAGCTCTGGAGTTACCAAGGAAGAGCTCCAGTGACAAAAACCTCTACCATACTCATATTACCACTTCAAGTATAACTGTGATGGATCTGGGTTTGGCACAACATCAAACCGGAGAACATAATGGACTCTAATATCCCAATGGAGGTGTTAAGATTATAAGGTGCTAGAAAACCAACGATCATCCCCTGTCATTCTTCATCATTAAGAAATACATGTCTAGAGCTACACGAGGTCGATATTGTATTCCTCCAGCTGTGGTAGCACCATATCCACCTGATGCTACTCTATAACCACAAAGTATATTAATGCAATCACTGCTCTCCATAACATCGTATGTCGAGACTCTAGTATCTTGGAATGCACTACCTGAACAACTTCGAGTGAGCTATAGGACATCCATGTGAAATGTAAAAGGAAAATAGTGTTAAAGGTCATAACTTAACAATAAAAATCTCAGGCAAAAACTCTCTACTTAAGCCACTTTAACACTTATATCCCCCGCTTGCATTAAGTTTATTCTCAATTTACAATGTGCCATTTTAGGCCCTTTTCTCGCTCAATGTTAACTGATATTCTGACCACCTGTCATCCAATACATTAGTTTAATGAATAAATGACCATATGTACCCATGAAAGATGAAAACGCTGACAATTGTACCCATAGCAGACCGAAACTAACTTTGTACCCATTAAAGATGCAGTCCGTGTGACAGAAATACCCAGCCTTGGTTTGACACTAGCTTCGTTCCTATACGAACCTACGTGGCACTCGAACCCCCCCCCCCAAACCCCTATCTACGTGGATTTGAATATTGCTATAAGGATTAACCCATGAAGTGGAAACCCTAGGGAGTCATCTTCCCCAATTCGAACCACACCCCAATAAATGTAATCGAGTTCAACCTCATCCAGTGTCAAGTGCACCTAAGGAGAGAAGGAATTTTTTCGCGAGCCCTGGCATGTCTTTGCGAAGATTTAACTCTCCTGCAACTGATGGAAGTCGCAGCAGTTCATCGAGTTCGAAGAGGATGAAGGAAAAGATGCTCGACGACAAATGCTTGTGTGGGAGGGATGTTGTGTTGATAAAGTCTGGCACCATGACAAACCCTAATAGATGGTTCATTAAATGTCCTGGGTGGGCGGTAATGTACACGCGGTGTTGTTGTTCAGGTTAGAAATCTATTTTTGACATTGTTGTTCACACTTTGATTTTTTTTTTTCAGACAAGAGATTGCAAATACTTTGTGTGGGTGGATAAAATTGAAGAAGGATGGGAGGGCCTAGCAAGAGCTTTAGCAAAAAGAAATTCCAATCAGTCTTATTCAAGGCATGAAGATGGTCTGACTGTCACGAAAGGTGTGGAAAATCAGCAAGCATCCTCAATGATGGCTAGGAAGTTAGAAAAATTCAAGGGTGAAGTCAGGGGTGAACTTAGGGGAATGAAACTGTTGCTTTCAACCATTGCGTTGGGGGTTGCCTTCTATTTATTTTGTGAGTTGTATTTGGTGATGAAATTGTAACATGTGTATGAGTTGGGAACTTTGGTATGACATGATGCTTAAGTGATGGTAACTTTGATCTGGTTTTTATTAATTCTGATGCATTAACATAGGCACGAAATCTTTGATCTCTGGTAGCGTTTTGTTTAGTTTGTAGTTGATGCAAACATGTAAATTTAGGTAAATTTTATCTTGAGCCAATGCCAATGTAAATTCACCTGACTCTGTCTATTCCTCCTAAGGAAGCAAGTATAACTAGAACAAGAAACATAACAACAATATGCTTTCGGTGTCCATTCCAAGGTTTCTTCCAAAATCAAAAGAAGGTGCTGTTAAAAGACTGATAAAATAAGCATTCTAAATAGTGAATTCTGATTCTCAAAAAATGGTAGTTATGACATAAGCCAAAGAAGGCAAGTTTGGTTGCTCAAAAAACACACCCTCAAATAAAGTTTAACTAACTGATCCTAAACCAGACCATGAGGATTACACAATACAAGAGTCTTGAGTTGCTCTTTAATATAACAAAACAACCAAATGCCAGCATGAGTTTCATGATCAAAGTCGAGTACATTAAAAAAACGAAAACATAACATTAATCAAGATTCAAATTCCTGTCTTGATTGGGTCTCCAAACCCATGACTTTCTATCAAACTGGAGTTGAGTTACTGCTCCCACTTGAGACACCGATTTTTGATCCGTTGAAAGCATCTTTCTTTTGACGTCCCCTGCTTTGAAGTCTACCCCTAGCAGCTATTCCTCGGCTTGTAGCACCCGTAGTCACTCCCGGTGTTGACATGAATTGCACAAACTGTGTGGATGTCCCTGCACTAGCACCTTGCAGTGGATGTGGTGTAGTTTCAGAGTTGTGTGTAGATGGGGTGGTAGATGGTTTATTGGCAGATGGGGCAGGTGTTTGCTATATTTTTTCAGTGGGAGGTGGTCGCTTAACACTTCTCCTTTTAACCTGTTTCCTGGTTATTGCATTGTTGGTTGGAGGTTGTTGTTGTGTGGTTGTTGGTGGCGGCATTCCCTGTGGTGTGCCAAAATCCAGAAAACAAACCGATCTTAGCTCAATAAGTGATTGTTGCAGCAAACTAACGAATTCTAACTAATGTAATGCACTTACTTGAGCATGGTGTGGTGTTGCAGAATCGTTTCTGTCCTCAGTGGCTGCTGCTTCAGCATCTGCAGCCTCTAATGTGTCCTCCCAGAACATTTCTTCCAGCATGTCTTCATTAGAAACCCCTTCAGGCACTTGTGAAGCAGCACTCCCTTCACCCATTGCCTCTTTTCTCTTTTTACAACTCCTTTTATCATGACCAGCCTAAAGCAAAGAATACTTAATGTAAGTTGCGCATATATCATAATTAGATAATTATTACATTCGGAACTGATATCAATAAACAACAGTTATGGACACGCATACCTGGAGGCAGTATTTGCACACAATAGTCCCAATCCTCCTCTTTGTGTGGTGAGGGTCATTCTTATCAGCAGGGGCATCGTTTCTCTTATCTCTCTTGGTTGAAGGTCTCCCTATTGGTTTTCTGTACCGTGGTGGCAGAATGGGTAGGGTGTCTAGGTGCTCCGAGAACTCCTGGCTTGGAACTGGACGCATAGAACACTGATAGGCCACATTATATGCACCCATGGTCAGCCAGTTATGGGCATACTCTTCGGGTTGCCTGTTCTGGTAAGCTAACGCAGCACATGCATGTCTACACGGTAGTTCAGTTAGTTGCCATAGCCTACAACTGCACGTAGCCTTGCCCAAATCCACACTCACCTTCACGGGGAGACATTGGACTTCATAAACATTGCCCGCATCATCTCCGGTTGGTAGAAGCCTCCATTTGTTGCTCTCTCTCTTCTCCCTTTCTAACCTGCTCTGCTGGGTTGGGGTTAATCTTCCACTATACCCAACCAAGGCCTTCTTATTCCTAGCCATAATCCTCATTACATAACACCTCACCTCCTCTAACATTGTAATTATTGGTTTGCCTCTCATCTTCTTCACCTTGGCATTAAACACCTCGCAGTTGTTGTTTGTGTAGTTGTCTGCTTTCGGATATTCACTAAAATGTGCTCTGCTCCATTATTTTGGACTGATCTTATCCAAGTATTCCCATGCCCCAACATTGATCTTCTTTAGCCTATCCATGGCAGCATTGAAGTCCTGTGTTGTGGTTGACTTAGCACATGACCACAAACACATTTTCAACTCTAAGTCACTCCAAATTTTGCCATATATGCATGGTACAAAACCTGTGGTTTGCATTCGGGTACATCTCCTGCACAGCAGGTATTAACCCCTGCAGGCATACATCAAAATCAATGTCATAACAACACTAATTTAGAAACAGGGTGAACGTAGCTGGGTATAAAATAATTAACACTTTCAGCAACCAGGAACATTTTCTAGAATCTCCTATCAGCAATCAACATATCATCAGTCAAGAACATTTTCTAAAGTCTCCTATCAGCAATTAACATAGCAGAATTCATGAACCATTTCTAAAGTATCCTATCAGCAATCAACATGTCAGCACGAGGGAACATTTTCTAAAATCTCCTATCAGCAATCAAAATATCAACAATCAATAACATTTTCTAAAGTCTCCTATCAGCAGTTAACATAGCAGAATTCATGAACATTTTCTAAAGTATCATTTCAGCAATTAACATACCAGAATTCATGAACATTTTCTAAAGTCTCCTATCAGCAATTAACATATGTTCACAATTAAACTTACATTTGGCCACATCAATATACATCAATTGTATACATCAACTATACTAAACAAGCATAATGATATAGAAGAAGACTCTCTTCAAAATACACCAGATTTTATTGCACTACATTAATAAAAAAAGGTACCTTCTGCATATCTGACATAAAGTTAAACATGTTCGCCTGAAAATCTCCCACGTCCTCCTGAAGTATCTCTAGAAACCACTTCCAACTTTTTTTTGTTTTCTGACTCCACTATTGCATAGGCAATAGGATAGATATGATTATTTGCATCCTGTCCTATTGCTGTCAATAACTGCCCCCCATAGTACCCTCTAAGAAAGGTCTCATCTAACCCTATTAAAGGTCTACAACCACCCACAAATCCCTTCTTGCACGCATCAAAGCATACATAGATCCTCAGAAACAGAGGATTCGAATCAGGCATAGGGTTCGTGTGTATCCTTACCGTCGAGCCAGGGTTAGTCTTTAGTATTTCATTACCATAATCACGAAGTCTTGCATACTGTGCAATCTCAGAACCCTCAATCCTCTCCTTCGCCTTCTTCATAGATCTGTAAATTTTCTTCTCATTGATGAGTACATCATACTCAGCTCTGAAGTATTGGTCAGCCTCCCTCACTGTCAAGTTTGGTTGAACTCTAATCCTCTCCTCTAGCTCATCTATTACCCATTTTCCATCTGCTGACTTACAGTGATTATCTCTGCTGCAAGTGTGTTCATTTACAAATGTCTTTACCTAATAACTTGCGAGAAATGTTCTCTTAGCACAGTAGATTTGCCAAGGACAATCCTCATCGTAGCATATAGCCTTTGACCTTGTTGAATCACAACGAGCAAAGAATATGCTCCTGCCAATGTGGATATTAAACTTTCGGATAGCCTTCCTGAACTGGTTGAGAGTCTCAAACTCCATCCCCAATTCCAACCACACTTGGCTAACCGGGGCATCAGCATTGCTCTGAGGAAAAACTGGAGTCTTAGTATCATCGTCACTTGCTATGCTATGCAAGTCCTCTGACGAATAGCAATGATGTCCAGGGTTTTAATCAGAAAAATATCATCCTCAACTGGCACATAAAAGGTTGGCGGCTTGTCCGGATCAGGGTTCGGGATGAAGGATTGCCCTGTAGGGGGAGGCCTCCTTGTTGATCTCCTCTTGTTCACCTTTGGCCATCCATCAACCTCATCTGAAGGATTGCTTTGATTATTTTGGGGGTCCTATTGGAATCAGAGGATCGTCCTAAATCATGGATCGATTGTGAAAGTGGATTCCTACATGGCTGTGGGGTGTATTGAGTAAGTTGTTTAGGTGCAACAGGTTTAGAAACATTGGCTTGAGACTGCGGGGCTGGATCTGAACCATCATTGTGTAGTGGAAACTGATCTTCTTCAAATGGTGGCTGGGAAGGTTGGGACTGACTTGATGGTGGCTGATCTGGTAGGACAGGTGTTGGAGGAGGCTGAGAAACCTGTCCTGCTTCATGGGATGATGCTAGTGGTGGATCTGCTGTCTCCTGGGGCATACTGAGACTATCCTCTTTTTGGGCCTCAACTTCAGCCTGTTTATTTTCTTCATGGACCTCCTCCCTATCCTGGGCCTCACCCCTTATTTGGTCCTCCTTCCTAACTTGCACATTACCTACAATTTTAGCATCGTCATGATCTTCCACTACTAGCAATCTTCTCTTTGGACTCTTATTTGGTGTTGGAACCCTTTTGGCACATGTCTTTATTCTCCTCTTTGACGGAGTCAGATTGTTCTCCTCAACTAACACAGGCTGGTCCACCGGATGCTCTGTATAAATATTTATTTTGTTACCATTCTTCACGGCTGCCTCATACATTCTAACTACGTCCATATCAACCCTTAGGTCCCTCAACCCATCATCAAGCTCCTTCCCAGGTTCTTGCCAGTAAAAATTAGATTCGGACGTATATTCAATGTCCTTCAACAAATCAGATATGAAAAAAACGTTCAGTGTATCAACGTTCACCCTATTGATTTCTGTGACTTCACCACCAGTAAAACTAATTAACCCACCAGGCCCTCTCTCAAACCGTCCTCTATGATTGATACACAATATTATATGGATGGTGGCCATTCCTGGAAGTGAAAATAACTAACACAAGCTAAGAAAAGATTGTATCTAACCACAGGTAACACAAACCCTAAACCAACTTTTCTAGCAATTCTCAGCAATTACAGGATTTGATTAGGTACAAGAATATGTCTAACTAATGGGAATGACATGAAATTAATCAACAATGGCTATGAGATACCTCTGTTCGCTGTGCAGCAAAGGTAGTAACCTCTGCGCCGTCCACGAAGAGACCCCTGGGTTACGTATTAGCTTCGTACTGTCTTCTCCGACTTGGGGATGACGATGACGAAACCCCAGGATTCACCTTGTTCGCTTGGGAGTGTTTCACAAGACTTCTCCAACTGGGAAAGCAAGCGATCGCGACCTACAATCTCTGCTAGGGCACACTTTCCTCTCCCGCGCAATGTTCCTCAAAAACCAAACAGTTAGCAAAAAAAAAAGGTTTAATCCACATAGATAGGGGTTTGGGGGGGGGGTCGAGTGCCACGTAGGTTCGTATAGGAACGAAGCTAGTGTCAAACCAAGGTTAGGTATTTCTGTCACACAGACCGCATCTTCAAAGTTAGTTTCGATCTGCTATGGATACAATTGTCAGCGTTTTCATCTTTCATGGGTACATATAGTCATTTATTCTTAGTTTAATAATAGTAAAGTAACTGAATGATCATTAATCGACATAAGAAACATAAGTATCTCAAAACCAACAACTAATGAAATGTATCAAACCTATTAAGTTTGAAACTTGAAAAACGCCAAAAAAATCTATGACTAAAGTAGCTATAATAAATCAGCCAACTTAATAATGTTCTTATTAATAACACGACACATACATCAATATAACTATGAAAGCGCGACAGACTTCTAGTTGTATCTGCCCAAATTTTTTAGTTTAGCTACTAAGGCAACTAACAGATATAAAGACATGTCTCAAATTTATTCTCAAACAGCTGAATCGAGTTAGCAATGGTTAAAAATAACAATTAAAAATAAAATAATTAAAAAAATTATTGAAATCTAAAAACAACGGTTAAAAATAAAAAATTATTTATTATAAAAAATTCATATAATTATTAAATTATAATCAAATTAACGGTTCAAATTAACGGTTGAATGAGACTTTGAGGGTGAAACACGGTGAGGCAGCCGGTAATGTCGGCGGAAGAGATAAGGGGGAGAGCGGGGGAGGGATTGCATCAGGGGAAAAGGAGGATCATATTTCGGGAGGGGTTTCTAAGCCTTTGAAGGTTTCTTTCAGGGACAAAGTTGTGGGTTCCAAGATTGCTAAAGCTTTTTCACTTGTTGAAACTCTATCGGGAGATAACATTGCGGTAGTTTCTGGGAAGCAAGGAGATCTCTTGCCACCGAGTGTCACGTTTACCCAAGAAGCTAAGAATTGCTTGGCAGAACCTTATAAGGATGCTATAGTGATTAAGGTGCTAGGTAAACATTATAGCTACACTGCATTGTCTCATAAACTCCGAACGGTATGGAGGATTAAGGGAGGTTTTGATTTATTGGACGTGGGATTTGACTACTTTCTTGTGAAGTTTGATGTAGCTGAGGAGCGAGAAAAGGTTCTCTTAGGAGGTCCGTGGATGATCGAGGGAAATTATGTGGCTGTGAAGCCTTGGGATCAAGAGTTTAGATCAAGTGAAAACTGTTTTGGAGCAACTTTAGTGTGGATTAGAATTTCCGGATTACCAATTTGGTGCTACCAAGAAGATGCAATGCTCCGTGTTGCGGCTACAGTTGGCATTCCCGTTAAGGTTGATTTGGCAACAAAATTAGCTGAAAGAGGACGATATGCTCGAGCCTGTGTTCAGATAGATTTAGGATTGCCATTGACTAAGAAGATTCTTGTTGAAGGTGTTGAATATGAGGTTGAATATGAAAGTCTTCACCTTATTTGTGGCTCCTGTCTCAAGTTTGGTCATGATATGAAGGTGTGCAAGACTGACAGCAATGCAGGAGGAGGAACTAATGCCAAGGTGATCAGCGATGTAGCAAAGCAGCCAGAAAGCTCAAATTCAAAAAATCCAGTACATGTGGAAAAGGCAAGTTTTCATTTTGGCAAGAATCTTGGAGATGAGACTGTAAATGTTACTGTCCCGGATTTGGTGGAGAGTGATTTGCATGCTGTTCATGTAGACCATGCACAACATGAGGATTTGGAAGGTTGGACTCAAGTGATTAGGAAAGGAAAGTATAAAATGGGTCAAAAGCCTTCTCTTAGCACCCATCAGGTCCAACCAAAAGTAAAGAAGACTCCTAACAAGGCTACCAATACTTGGACAAGGCCTAATCACCAACGTACAACACATGCAACTGGATCCAAAGTAAATTTAAGCAGGGGCATCAATATTGGAAAACCGGTTAGTGTGGCTTCTTCGGGGACCCGGCACAATGTTCATCATCAGCAGCAAGGTGAGACAACAAATGGCACTGTGCGAAAGCGTCCTCGCCCAAACTCTTTGCAGAATTCACCAGTAGATAAGGATGGAGCATCGACGGCGGGTATGGTGCAAGTTTTGACGGAGAAAATTGGGCTGCAACTTGAGAGTCCATTAAAGGCAGGATCGACGAAGACAGGGACATCATGTTGAGTCTCGAGTTTGTTATTGGAGCTCTCTTTTTGCTGTTTTTATGGATAGTTTCAATATCATAGCCTGGAATGTGAGGGGTGCGTCTAACAAGATGGCCCGTGTGCATTGCAAAAATTTGGTGAGAATATATAAACCATCTTTCTTCTTTCTCTTTGAGACTCATACCATGTTTAATAATTTGAAGAATTTTTGGGATAAGTTAGGTTTTCATTGTGTTGGTATTGAGGAAGCAGTAGGACACAGGGGTGGAATTTGGTTTCTATCTTCTATTGCTAATGCTTCTTGTGTGGTTATTGATCAAATTGACCAATGTATCACAGTAAAAGTGAGTGTGGGTAACTTAGTTTGGCTTTGTAGTGCAGTATATGGGAGTCCTCAATTCGAAAAAAGATGTATGCTTTGGGATCATTTGCGTTCTATTAATTCAGGCCATAATAGACCATGGATGGCCGTTGGTGATTTTAATGAGATTGTGGCACCAGATGAGAGTACAGGTGCTTATTTTTCTTCTCACAGAGCTAGTCTATTAGCTACTACTCTAGATGACTGTGAGCTCTTTGATCTTAAAGTGACTGGTAGGAGATATACTTGGTATAGAGCAGTTCAGGCTGGCAGGGACTTGGCTAAAAGGTTGGATAGAGCTATAGTTAATGAGGCGTGGATGATAATGTTTCCTGAGGGTTATTCTGAAATTCTTAGTAGGCTTCATTCTGATCATTGTCCTATTTTAGTTCGTTGTCATGGTAGCCCCAGAGTGAAAGGTTCACGTCCTTTTAGGTTCCAAGCTGCGTGGGCAACACATCCTTCTTATAAACATGTTATTAGTAAGGCTTGGAATCAAGAGTTTGGAGGTGTTACCGAAAGGCTTAAGATGGTTCAACATGCTTCTTTGGACTTCAACTCAAAGATTTTTGGAAATATTTTTGTGCGAAAAAATAAGCTGGAATATCAGATTGATCAGATTCAACGGCGTTTGGAGGTTACCGATGTGTTATCTCTGAGAATTAAAGAAGCTGAACTGAGGGAAGATTACAATAGGCTTTTGTTGCAAGAGGAACTTTTTTGGTACCAGAAATCTAGAGAGCAGTGGGTCAAGTATGGGGATAGAAACACTAAATTCTTTCATCTTCAGACTTTGGTACGTAGAAACCATAATAGAGTACATGGATTATATGTTAGAGATGGGTCTTGGTCTACTGATCCAGATATTCTCCAGGAAGAAGCTCTCTCTTTTTACAAGAATCTCTTTGGTACAACGGAAGAGGTTGAGGTTGATTGTTTAGGGGATGTTCCGATGCCCACTCTAAGTACTGAGGCTTGTGCTAGGTTAATTGACCCTGTCTCTTTTGCGGAAGTCAAGTCAGCAGTATTCAGTATGAGCCCTTTTAAGGCTCCTGGTCCAGATGGCTTTCAAGCTTATTTTTTTAAAGAATATTGGGAGATAGTAGGCACTGAGATTTGGAATATTGTCCGGAGCGCTTTTTTGGGAGAGTTCTTAAATCCTAGCATCATGGAAACTCTGATTGTGCTTATTCCTAAAATTGATAACCCTACCTTTATGAAGGATTTCAGGCCTATTAGCTTGTGTAATGTTGTTTATAAAATTATCACAAAAGTATTGACTAACCGACTTCGGCCTTTTCTTCCAGATATTGTTAGTCCTTTACAAGGAGGGTTTATTCCGGGTCGTGGTGCTCCTGATAATATTATTGTGGCCCAAGAAATTCTGAATTTCATGAAGCACACAAAATCCAAGAAAGGTACTCTTGCTTTTAAAATTGATCTTGAAAAAGCTTATGATAGGGTGGATTGGAGGTTTTTGGAGAGTACTCTCATTGCTTTTGGTTTTCCTATCATCACTGTTAATTTGATTATGACTTGTGTCCGTGCATCATCTCTTTCTATTATGTGGAATGGGAATAGATTGGATAGTTTTGCTCCTAGAAGGGGGCTTAGACAGGGCGATCCAATGTCTCCTTACTTATTTGTGCTTTGTATGGAAAGACTTGCTTGCTATATATCTCATAAGGTGGTCTAGGGTGTGTGGAAACCAGTTTCTGTCACTAGGGGTGGCCCAAAATTTTCTCATTTGATGTTTGCAGATGATCTCTTACTCTTCTGTCAGGCTACAAAGAGTCAGGTCCAAATGGTCATGCATTCTCTTAACATTTTTTGCAAGGCATCTGGCATGAAAGTGAATCTTGAAAAGTCTAAAGCTTTTTGTTCTAAAAATGTGACTGCTCGTAGAAGAGATATTTTTACTAGTGTTTCTTCAATACGTTTTGCTTTGGACTTAGGAAGATATCTTGGAGTTAACCTTAATCATTCCCGTACCAGTAGGGCTTCTTTTCATTCGGTGATTGAAAAGGTGAGGGGAAGATTAGCTAATTGGAAAGGAAGGCTTCTAAATAAAGCAGGGAGACTTTGCCTGATCAATTCTGTTGCAGCATCCATTCCTGTCTATCATATGCAGGTATCTTTTTTTCCAAATTGGGTTTGCGATAAATTATCTTCTATGATGAGACAGTTCCTTTGGAAGGGTCAAGTTGATGGTAAAGGTCTTTCTCTTGTTAATTGGAGGACCGTGATCACTCCAAAAAAATTTGGTGGCCTGGGTGTTAGAGATCCTGCGTGTGTTAATATATCTTTACTTGGTAAATTGGTGTGGCAACTTTTTCATTGTCAGGACAAGCCTTGGGTTGCTCTATTGAGGGCAAAGTATATGAGGAATGAGGGAGTTTTAGATGGCCCTGTCCCTTGCAATGCTTCTCATGTTTGGAAGAGTATCTCAAAGGCTTTTGGTGCTCTTAAGGATGCTTTCTCTTGGTGCGTTGGGTCACTTGATCAATCTTTTTGGTTTGACAATTGGAGTATTGAGGGTCCAATTGCTCAAGATGTCCCTTTTGTACATATATCTGACTCTGATTTAACTATTAGAGACGTTTGGAAAGATGGTCAATGGAATCTCCATGATATTTTCTCTATCATTCCAGAAGATGTCAAACAGCATTTGAATGCTTATAATCCGGATTTGAATGCTGGAGAGAGTTCGGGTTGGTTGTGGGGTGTGGCATCTTCTAGACTTTACTCAGCTAGGAGTGGGTACAGTTGGCTAGCCAAAAGAAAGTTTGACTGGAATGAGCATGATAATTGGTTGTGGGTATGGCGACTGCATATTCCTGAGAAGTACAAGTTCTTGATTTGGCTCAGTCTTCATAATGCTATTCCTACGGCAGAGTTTCGTTTGGGTCGTGGTTTAGCTTTATCTAGCACCTGTCATCGATGTCAGAATGGTTCTGAATCAATTCTTCATTGTCTTCGGGAGTGCCCTAGTGCCAAGGAGGTCTGGAACCTTTTAGGCCTGTATTCAGATAACTCGAATTTACATGATTGGCTCTATAGAGGTGCAAGGAGTGAAAATATTTTTCTTTTCTTTTCGACCATCTGGTGGATTTGGAGAAGCAGGAATCATGACTTATTTAATATAGATGATTCATGGAGTGCTAGTAAAGTGGTGAGTTTGATTCGTAGTTCAGTATGGGAGTTTCATACTATTTTTGCTATGCATCAATCTCTGTCTCCTCCTTCACTTTGTTTGCATTGGGTTCCACCTCCAGTTTATTCTGTTAAATTGAATTGTGATGCTAGTTGGTTTCCTCCTTCTGGCTATGCTGGTTTTGGTTGTATCATTCGCAATCCTGATGGATGTTGGTTGAAAGGTTGCACTGGGAAAGTCGAAGTGTGCAGTGTCTCTTTTTGCTGAATTGTATGCAATTTGGAGAGGCTTACTTCTTGCTTGGGAGAGTGGATTTCGTGAGGTTATTTGTGAAACAGACTGTTTAGAAGCTCTTTTCTTGGTAAACCAAAGAATGCTTGGTAAGGATATTCCGGAATGGGATTTGGCAAAGCATATACAGGAGGTTATGAATTGGAATTGGAGAGTCTCTATTCTTTTAATTTAGAGGACTGCAAATAGTGTTGCAGATTGTATGGCTAAAGCAGCTGCTTCTGTCGCGGACATTCACTCGAATTGGAGCCAACCATGGAGTGAGTTTCAACATCTAATAGATTTAGATATGACCCTAGCCAATTAATTTGGTTTTGTCTCTTTTTTTCTTTCTTTTCTATTTAATCACAAAAAAAAAATTAACGGTTCAATTAATTATTCAACGATTAAACAAATAACCTATTAATACTTGATTGGATTAATTTCTGATTTGGTTGGAATGATTGTGCTAATTATAAACTAAACTTAAATTCTAAACGCATATATTAAGTAAATCCTTTTTAATATTAATAGATTACTGTAACATCCATCCAGCATATACCAAGCGATTCATCACTTTCAATGTACAAGGCCATACCTCTTTGACTTCACTATTAAATTTTCTACCAGATTTGAGTGGAATCTTTCTTTTTTAAATGGAAATAATAAGAGGATGATGTTACATTATTAAATTATTTTAGTAATTAAATTTAATTAAATCGGTCTAATAATTTATTAATATAATAAAAACTAACTTAAAAAAATAAGAACATACATAAAAGAAAAAAGTTAGTTTAATTTAGTTTAAAATAATTTACTTATCTAATATTTCTCATAATCATATTATATATGCCTGATTTGCCAGCAGTACAGTATCTCGAATTTTTCTTTTTTTTTTTCTGAAAAAAAAAAAAAAGGAAAACGGCAATGTTTTAATAAAAAGGTCAATTACCCTCGTATTCTACCCCTATGTAAATCTTGAATTCTTGATAGTCAATAATCGCTTCATCTATTACCTACTTCTAGAATATATAATAGAAATTAAAAAAAAAAATTACAATTCTTAAAATTTGAATCCAATTTTATTTTATGAAAAGCAAAGTACTATGTCTACTGTACCTGCAGGTGGAGTTTTCTTGGAACTAATTAGAAGATTCCATATTTGAAGTAATAACTTACTCTTTAAGTTTGCATGCGTGACAAACCACGGATAACGAGGGGTTGATTTCTAAAGCTTTAATTTTAAGATATTAATTTTATAAATTTAATTTTAATGCGATGTCAATATAGAATATATAGATTAATTTATACGTGTATTTAATTAATTATATAATACTACATCAATAAAAATAACTATCTTTTATATTAACGATATAAATGATCATTTATATAATTGTACACTGTCAATGCATCAAAATTAATCTCTAATTTTACTTGTTGTTTTTAAAATGGTGAAAACTCAAGTTCACGAAGTTGATAGTTGAGAGCCATTAGATTATTTGACTAATTTGACTAAATTTTCATCTAACGGCTCTCAATTATCAACTTCACGTAAAGTCGACTGCACCTGAGTTTTTACCTTCTAAAATAATAGTAATAATAATAACAAGGACAAGAACTAAAAAATTTTCACCTTTAGGTGCAGTGTTAACTACCAAACACGACCTAACCGATGAAATGGGATAAAAAATGAGGGATGCATGGCATGCATGTGATGTGCATAATAGAAGCCTGATAATATGCCACCAGAAAACTTTGTACGAACATGATTTCAATGCAAGTGGCAGCAATTTTATATTGCTATGTGACCAGTGAAACATGTGTATGATTAATACTTGCATTGCAACTTGTAATCTCAGCGATTTTACTAGCAAAATATAATGGCTTATTATGACACTTCAATAATCCACAAAACCTGGCATTTTGATCTTTTATTATAAGACAATTCCATAGATTATCCGTATGGTACTACCTAGTTGTCATATTTTAGATCTCATGTGTGTTTCAGTGCTCTGAGATCTCAAAAAGATTTAACTCATGAATCATTGATTATAATATTAAGTTATTAATTTGATTATTATCTTTTACAATCATGTTAAATATACACTAAAAAAATTAGTTATTAATATAAAATACACATTAAAATACAAAATATATATTAAAAATAAATTAAATTACACATATATCTATACTAAAATACATGTATAAATAGGATTTTTTTTTTTTTTTTATCTTTTATCATATGTTATACATCTAGCTAGATGACCCTAAGGTCATATGCACTTTTGATTTTGAGTAAACTTTTCAATTAGCATTAGGGCACATTGAATGTATTATAGGCAGAGTTTGCACATTGTTTTAGAGTAAAAAATACGGAAAAAAAAAATTAAAGTCAATGTAGTAAAACAAGGAGATCTCCAAACCCTGAAGCCTCGATGGGGAGGATGCTAAATACGGTTAGGAACAAATTAGATTGAACAAGATGGAGGGTTAAAATCATCAAAATTTATATCGCTAAAAAAATAATAAATTTTAAAAGATACTAACAATAAATAATTACAGAAAATTTAAAAGGTGACAAAATAATTAAAAATTAACTAGATATATATTTTCAAAAATAATTTTAGAGATTTGATTTTAAATTTTAATACATTTTTATAACATAATTAAAAAAATAATGCATTTTATTTTTAAAATTTGGTAATTTTACGTTAAATAAATATTTTTTTGCAAACGTTTTCGCTTGTGAATAACAAAATTTTTTTATAAAAAAAGAATGTTTAAAAATTGAATTTTGTTCTACTTTTACTTGCATCTTTTAAATAGTTAATTATTTAAATATTTTTACAAAAATTTAGATTAAATACATAAGTCATTTTCTAAATATAAAAAAATTATTTATCACTTATATAAAAAAAATTATTTTATATTTTTGTTATATTTTTAAATCTTTCACAAAAATTTTATGCTTCATATCTTTTACATCTTTTTATCTGCAATATGAACCTTTTGGATAGATTTTGATAATTTAGCACTTACTAATTATTATTATTATACTTTTTGTGTGACTTATGTATGCATATAATGCTACACATTTCAAGAAGGAGAGTTTTTTGGATAGATTAAAAATCTTAGAAAGAAACTAGAGAGAAGCTTTCAATTGCTACTCATTATTCTTTTTTCTTGCATTGTATCATCAAATCCTCATTGTCTTGGCCTATCTCTCGTGTTAGTCTCTCCAGCATAGTTAAAGGGCTTTACACCTAAACGCATATTTAATAACAAGTGGCAATTCTTTTTTTTTTTTCAACATTACCAACAAGCAATATTTTTATACTATGGTAGTTAAATAACTTCCATTCTAAACATTTTCAAAAATGCTATTGGTACATTAAAATTAATCACTAAAATTAATTATTAATATATTTTTGTATAAATACTTATATATTTTAATTTATTTTTAAAATATATTTATATTTTAATATATATTTTATACTATTAACTGATTTTAATGACTAATTTTAGTATATAAGTAGCATAATAAAAAAATTATACTCTATTATTAAAACAATGTTACATGTCTAATAAATAATATTATTTTAGATTAATATTTTATTAGTTATCATTTATATTCATATTTATAAAAATTATATACAAAAAATATATATAATTTAAATATATATTTATTAGAATTTATATATATAAATTAATATAATTTATATTATACTTTTTAAAATTTATTTGTTGAATAAAATTTTTTTTTTTTTGGGTTTCTTACAGTATCCCCCAACTCGACAGGTCGATCAATGACTAATTCGTCGCGGATCTGAACTCCATTTAAGGGTCTGTCACTGGCCAACGGATTACTGTATGCACAAAGCGGGTTTCGAACCTCCGACACTTACTTAAGCAGACGAGTGAGTTGGCTGCTCGACCAACTCAAGTTGATTATAAAATTTAATATTTTTTATGCGGTCAAACGATGACCAAAACTGCAAAAAAGTGATGGCCCAAGAGTTTCTGCGGGTATTGGTCTTTGACCTTCATCTCTCATCAGGCTTCAATTAATGCTTAATAAGTCAAAGAAAAGAGACATAATCACTAGCTACCACATAATCAAAAGCGAAAGTATCTGACCATGCGCATATATAATTGATCTTTCAATTAATTGAGAGTCTTTTAAGTTATTATTTCTTACTATCAAATTGATTTTTACGGTGACAGATAAAAATAAAGGAAGAACAAATATAATTTAATCACGTTGGTTATAAAAGGACTATAATTAAGAAAATTTGTAACCATTTTAGAAATATTAGTATTATTAAAATTGTAATAGGTAATTTTAATAAATAATATTTTATAATTGAAATTAATAACTAAAATTATTAAAATATCAATATAATATTCTTAAAATACTTTGAAATACTTAAGTTTGGTTTGATAAAGTTTTTTGAAAAAATATTTGTGTTTTTTAAAAATTCAAGCTACTCATTTTATATTTGGTAAATTAAAAGACTATGTGTTTGTATTTGTAGCTTTTAAAATATCGAAGTGCACCTAAGATAGAGTTTTTTAAAGTTAGCTTTTGCTTTTTAAAATTTAAAAATCTAATATAATATCATATGTTAACTAATTTTCAAATTTAATACTTACATTTATATCTATTATAATATTTTTTAATTTTAAAAGTTATTTTACCAAACACAATTGTTGTTATTTGTGTTTATTGAAAATTATTTTTAATTTAATTTACCAAACATAAATGTTGCAACTTTTAAAAAGTCATCTTTTAAAAATTAATTTTTTATAAACTGCTTTTGAAAAATAAAAATTTTACCAAACTAAATCTAAGACCTACTAGACCTCCTAAAAACTTAATTAGCTCTCCAGCATCCTCACTAAAATAACAATAACAAATTTAATTTAAAAATTAGCTATTGCATGATCATTGTTAATTAGTTTCCTACTTGATTTAAAGCTGTTTGGTAGTGTGAGTTCTTCGATTTTGGGTTGTTGCAGGATTGATGAACAAATAATGAACCTGCTGCAAAGTTGAACAACTTTTAGCCTCATATATATTAACAATAATAAGATCAATAATTAACCTATATTATTATATAACATTTGTGTAGCGTTTGGTTAAGAGACAGAGATGAAAAGACTGAGACTGAGAGACAAAGATAAAGATAGAAATAAATTTCAGTATTCTGTTTGGTATAAAGTGGGAGACAAAAATTAAAATAAGAATAAAACTCTAATTTAATTTGTATAAAAGATAAAGTTGGAATTAATTAATTGAAATGACGGTATTTTAGGTATAAAATGTTATTAAAATTTCAGTCTCTAAAAATTTCAGTCTCCTATGTCCTCACTTTTTAGAGGTACTGAAATACTGAAATTTTAGGGACAGAGACAGAAATTTTAGTACCAATCTCTGAACGAACAAACATGATACTGAATCTCAGTCTCTGTTCCAATACCTCAAAACAAACACTACCTTGGAGAATTAATTCGTACTCATTATTTGGTGGAAACTAACTCAGGTACATTAGCTGCTTTAATAGTTGAGAGTCGTCTAATTTGATAAGTTTAATTAAATTGTTATTTAACAATTTTCAATTATCTAATTTCACATAACCTTAACTGCCCCTGATAAGATCTTACTTCATTGTTTTCATAATTTCCATTCACTTTAGTAATTTCTTTTACATCTAATTGAAACTCATTCTCATAATACATAGGATTAATGGCCTCCATAAAGGATCAAATTAGAAAAAAAAAAGAAATATGCAAAATTCCTGTTTTGTCCCTTATTCCTATCTGCACAAAGGACTTTGAGGATGGTGAGAATAAGCAAGTTGATTATCAGAGGAAGAAGAACAACAGCTCATAATCTCTTCAGCACTAAGCTTGCATTCTTGATTCGCAGTAGTAGTTGAAACCTTTTCCTTCTGATTATTATTTCTACCATTATTCTTTCCTTCAACCATTTTCAATATACTCTCAAAAACCGAGACTTCACAAGGGATCCTAAGAACACCGGTTTGTTGGAACCCAAATTCTTCCTCTGCTTCTCTCAGAAGAATCTGGAAGGCTTGGTGCCCCAAATAAACGGTTGGAATTACGAACCGTTTAAGCTCTTCACCAACACAAATGGCTAAGTAACCTTTCGGAACCACCGTGTTGTTATTCGCCGTCTGCGCCACGTCACGTTCCGATAGCGAAAGCGTTCTCTTTAGAAACTTTATACTTTTGCTCGTAGTAGTGCCGGTGTTGGCGGCGGTGCTCCGGTGGTCGTCGTGGTTGTTGTTGTTGTTGTTGTTATTGCTTGCTATCCTTCTCCATTTCTTGAGGATCTGTTGAAGCCTAACGATTTCTCTGATCTTGTTTGATTTCCTTGGATCGATGGACATGGTTGGTTTTTGGTGAATTTGTTTTTGATTTTGAAAGTAGTGAAGAGTGATTTGGGGTTGCATGATATTGATGATGGTTGTTGCTTCCAATTTATAGAAGACCACTAAGACCTTGGTATTTGTAACTCTCATTTCTCAATAATCAAACAGAGAAAGTTTATCATCTTTGTTAAATTCTAGCCAGCATTTAACTATGCATCCAAATAAAAATGAATAATATTATATCATTAGATAAAATATCATACCATTAAAAACATCATTGATGACTACTTGATGACTACAAATCACAAAAATTGCTGGTCCCCTAACATTTCTGTTATTTAATAAGAATCTGATCAGAGAATCAATGAAATATTTGTATAATGTGTATAATAGATTATTTATTTGGCCTAATATGAGTTAAAAAATGAACATCTAGAGTAAAATACTACTAATTTTTTAAATACAATACACCCATAATTTTATCGAATCGAAATAATAAACATCTAATATCTTATCGAATCGAAACATCCCTAAACTCTCATTGTACACATTGTACAGATACTTCATTGACTCTCTATACTTCTTTATTTAATAAACAAAAAAAATCTGTAATTTTACATTATTAAATTAGATATAATTTTATATTATTAAAAATATTAATAATAATTAATTAATAATTATAAATTATAAAATATACTAATTTTTAATTCTACTAAATCAAATATTATTCTTCATTGTTTTTTAAGTTAACACTGTATATTATACAAAATAAACTCATATCATTATAAAATATTATAAAATTTTATGCAACAGAGTATGTAAGAAAAGGTTAAGTATTAATAAAATATACTTAAAAGTTTATATCGTTAAAAAATAATTTTAAAAAATATAAATGATAAATAAATTTTTGAATAATTTAAAAATACAACAAACATAATAAAAAGTATATTGTTTTTATAAGTGACACCTGACTTTGTCTATTTGATATGAATTTATATAAAAATATTTAGATAAATATTTAGAATATGTATAAAAAAAATAAAGACAAAATTTGATCTATAAATATTTTTTTTTAAACAAATATAGTTATTCATAAAAAATGAAAAATTATTGGAGATAAAATTACCAAATTTTAAATATAAAAATATTTTATTTTTCTAAAAATAATTATAAAAGATCACATCAAAATCTAATTTCTAAAGCCTTAAATGTATATTAATATTTGGTTATTTTTGCAACATTTTTTAACTTTTCAAAAGCTTATTTATTATTATATCTTTTGTAATTATTTCTATCAATAATATAAACTTTTGATACTATTTTGGTAATTTATATATAAAAAATAGTAAAAATTTATGTATAGTTGTCTTTATGTAAAATTAATATTTAAAAATTATTAAATAATTTAATATATTTGACTAAATTATCATCTAACAATTTTTAACTATTAATTTCGTATCAAAACAATTACATATAAATTTATCCTATAAAAAAACACCTTAATTTAACAGTTGAACTGATAAAAAATTTTGGTTTAACATACATTTGTTCAAAATTTGATGTGCTTGTGATGGATGTCTTGGTTCATATTTAAATTTATAATAGCAAATGTACATTAGTACATGACATAAGTTAAATTAAGTACATCTAATAAGAGACTAATAAGACACTGCCACACACACACACATATATATAATGCGAATTTGGAACTTTCTGTTTCACATGCATAGAAAAATTAAACCAAATAACAAAACTATATATTTTTTATTATTTGCCAGGATATAGAGTTTATTATAAATTTTCAACTTTGCATTCACATGTGAGTGATTAGTTTAACTCTGAGCATAAGCATTTCTGAAGCACCCTTTCCTTGCTTTGGAGGTTAAACCCATATGGGGTTAGTTTTATTTAAATCACATGTGACTAGGACTGAGATCTTACAAGTGAAATTATGAAAATTATTTAATTAATTAAAACACATTTTGCTAGATTAAAGCAGCGATAGGTTCTGAAAAAGTCTTAGTTTAATTTTTCGAATGCAAACTGCCCTGAGACTGAGAGTCAAGGAACCCTCGTACAATACAAATTGTACCGTACCATGCAAAACTCTTTAGTTTATTTTAATTGCATTTATCTCTTACCTGATTATCTCAATTAATTAAACGTCAGATTTAGAACTTCTTTTTTGGGTGACTTGATTTATAACTTCTATGAGAGCCATGTGACAAAGTATGGGGCATCGATGGAATTTTATGTATAATATTATAATAAGAGTAAAATAAAAACCAAGTCCTTGAATATATTGATTTTAGATTAATTAATTTAAAAAAACATTGTCAATTAAACTTTTTATGATGGTAAATAGTGAATATATATTATGTTCTTCTATTAATTTATTATATACAATTTAATATAATAATATTTATGTGTATAGTTATTTAACGCTTAATAAACATGTAGTACGTAGTAGTTATCGTCGTCACATAGACATTAGAGATGGTATATTGGTATCATTTAGATATAGTAAAGTGAAACCCTCATTATTTTCTTAGTTTTTATATAATATTTATCAACTCTTGTTTTTTTTTTTTTAAACTACAAATTCTAATAAAATAGGTGAATTTTTTTTTTTTTAAAAATTGTTATTTTGGTGACAATTTTTCATAAATAGACATATCACTATAATAAATGGTATATATATATACGTATCACCATTAAATTTTATATAATGAATTGACGAAAAGACATAACCTATCTAGCATTTGTTATCATATAATAATAATAATAATAGTAGTGGTAGCATTATTTTTATATTTTTTATAAATATTTAAATTAAAACATTATAAATAAAAATAGAATATAATTATAAATATTTTTTTATAAGAATAGAAAACTAATTTTAATTAGTCAATATTTTAGCTAATTTTTTTAAAATATGAAACTCTTATTTTTAAGAGGATTTAAGACTTAAAATTTAGAATTTAATATTTAATATTTAAATTTTAAAATAAAAATAATTTTAAAAAATTAACTAATATTAACGAAAAAATTGATTGACTCCCTAACTATTTGTTTTTCATAAAATACATATACTCTAAGATTAATAGAACAAACAATGATTAAATAATTTCTTCTTCTTCTATTTTGGTTCCTCCTAATAACTTTGCACTTTAGCACTTTGAGATGTTCCATTCCATGCATGTTAACTTGGACCTTGCATTATGTGTATTTTTAGGGTAATGTTTTAACTTGGACCTTAGGAGTGAGCGTTAATGACCAAAATAAGAAAAGCTTAATTTTATACTAAGTTCATTGCATTATATATATTTATTTATGTGGAGTAAAAGGCACCACATAGGAGAAGGAAGCGTCAAGCGTGCATGGTAACAGAAGAGAAAAGAAATAAAGTGCAAATTTATACTACTATCTTTGTTTTCTCCCAAGAAGAGAATATTAACGAGTACCCAAAATATTATAATTCCATACTTTAAGTTAGACAAAACCACTTCTTATTTAATATAAGTCTTTTTATATAGTAGTTATGTGTTTTAATTTAATTAATGGTTGCTATAATAAGAATAAGAGTTTAGCTAAAAATTGTCGACATTTAATTTGTTAAAAGAGTTAAAATAAAAAATTATTCTTTATTTGTATATATAATTTATTTAATATATTAAAAACTTAAAAGAATTACATATACCTATATTTTATATTGAAATTTTTTGTTATAATATTTTTAAAACGTGTCTCTAAAATTTCTTAGTAAAATTCTTAGTGATATAATAATATACCATGAGCATCACTACAAGAAAAACGCTATTTATCGACAATTTTTTATGATTAGCGACAGTTTAAAATTATTGCAAAATCAATGGTGTACATAATATCTTATTAATATACTTTAGAATTACTTAAGATATTTTCCAACATATTTTTATTCTTTAGAAGGATATTTTGGAAAATAGAGTATCGACAAAAACTTCAACTATGTCTCAGCGTCTTACCATCTATCTCATACATCAAATCCCATTATAATTACTTTAGAACAAATTAATACTGCCCAGTAGTAATTTTCTAATTAGTATCGAAACTAAATTAATATTATAATTTGTGGGACTAAAAAATCTTTTATCGTATGAAAATAAACCAAAATCAATATTCAATAGAAATAAAATTAAAGTTCAAAACATTCATACTCATACATACAAGAAAATTATAGTTGAATCTAACTTTTTTTTTTTCTGTTTCTTTCACTAAAAAGATAAATATAGAAAACTCATTTTAATTAATTAATATTAGTTAATTTTTTATTATAAATTATTTATTTAATTCTCATTTTTTGGCAGTTCAAAATTTAAAATTAAAATTTAAAATTTAGAGTTTAAAATTTATAATAAAAGAATAATTTAAAAAATTGACTGATATTTGGTTAGAAAAAATGATTTTTTTTAGTTAAATTAAAAAAGAAACAAACTTTTTTAAGACCAGTGGTTGGCTACATCTAATTTAGACACACACAAAAAAAAGGTAGTTGGCTACAGCAACAACTGATTGATGATATCCTAATAGAGCAGCGAATAACAATAATTGCAACATAAGAAGTTCAAATTTTATTTGATCACTATTCCTAGCTAGCCTAAAAGTATGATGATAATTAATAAAAAGTTGTATGTTGAATTAAAGTGTGGAGAAGGAGTAATTTAAGTCCTAAGATATATAAAAAGTTGTATGTGACGGTGCAAATAATAAACTTTCCTTACTGAGTAAGCAGTTTGACTTACTTCCATATGTTTGTGATTAAAATAGATAGTGATGATGATGATGATAACATGAATCAAAAAGAACTTAATCCATGTCCGAATGCAGAAGAATACATGGACTATGAAAACGAAGCTACATAAATAAAGATTAGGTTCGTACATAAAATAAAATAAGATTAAATAACTGATCTGACTTTAGGCATAATACTAAATTAATTAGTTTTGTTTCACATAATTAAAGTATATAAATAGAGATTCTCCAAACATGATCCGCACTCGGTTGCACCGTTTGAGAGAACTCTATGATCAATCATGAGCAGAAATGGTAACCTAATGTGCTCATTGGGGGTTGTGTGATCATTTTTTATTCAACATCAAACCACCGTTGTTATTCGAATTTTATTAGTAAAAAATTGAATCATTTTACTGATTCAATGGAAATTTCATAAAAAGGGTTACCCGTAACCGTCTCTTAATAATAGAAAATTTGTTCGAAACTCAAATTTAAGAAAGAGTTTAAAATATATATTATTTTGATATATATATTTTTTTAGTTGTATAGTTGGATGAGATGCGTTTAATCGATAATCAAATCATTGGAATGAGAAAACTGAATTTGTTGGGTGGCCTTCTAGGTAGTCATCTTCTTATCATATGGCCTTATGAATTTCAATTATTGCTCTATTAATAACTTCATTGTTCCATAAAGAATGGTTTGACTGACAAATGGTTATAGCACTTAGCATGGGGACCAAACTAAAAATAATAAGATAGCGAGGAATGTGTGAATGTTGCTAAAATAATGTATATTATGACTAATCTTTTGGTTCAATTGAAGTTAATCTTCAATGTTCAACAATAGAGGTGAGCACGAATTACGGGTATTCGACGATTATTCGTTTAAATTTGAATCAAATTAATTAAATTGGTTCTAGAATCAACGAGTAATTAGATCTAATTCGAACTAAATCAATGATTCATTCTAGTAATTAGTTCGAATAACGATTTTAAGGGTGCAAAATCTGAAATAACTCTATAGACCCGACTATATATTAATTAAATAATATATATATATATCTTTTAATATGTTTGAATTTTAATGTTTTTAGTGTTTAATATGTTTGGATTTTAATGTGTTTAATTTTTAATATATTTAGTATTTAACATGTTTGAATTATTTCTATTAATATTACATGTTTATTGTACTTACAGAATCTTCAAGATGAAAATTTCATTTTTTTATTTTTTTTATGAATTTCTATTTCATTGGATACCTAATTATCCTAACTAAATCAATCCATTTTTAATCGGTTTGATTTAATTCGAATACACAAAAAAAAAATGTATACCCAAACCAAACCGAATCAATTACAATTCAATTTATTCGGTTCTAATTTCACCTTAAACCCAAACCAATCCAACACGTTCTCACTCCTATTCGACAACCGATAACTCACAGCTAATCTCTGGTCTTATTGAATATACAATAGCAACATATCTTAATTTATCATTTTCTTAAGAGTTTTTGTCCTCAAAACATACCTATTTTTAATAGAATAGTGTCCAAAAAGATAAAATTACAAAATAAATCCCTAATAATCCTTCTTACAAAATGCACCAACCAGTAATAACTTGCTTGCATTGCCTTAGTCAATTGCTAATTTGTCTCAATCAATCGTTAATTATTTATAAAATTACTAATATCTTTAACGGAAGGATGTTTTGTTGTGTTAATATTTTTTATAGGATTAAACATTTTTTTCATTCCTAAGGTCTCGGGTGAAAATTAAATTTGTCTCTGATCTTTTTTATTAAAATCATCATCAATGCTCACAAACACTTTAAAATCATTCTCCCTTCGATTAACAAAATTTTTTAGACACTTTTATCCTTTAGGTTGTCACCAGTAGTTGATGCCTTTAATAATTAAGAAAATTAATTTTTTTTTATAACTGGTTGGAAAGAGATATTAAATCAAAATCTCACCATCAACCAAAATAATCGAACGTCTGAGTTGCAGTGCAGCCATGACTTCGGAGAGCTCAAGGTCATCTCGGAGTCGCTCGTCTGCACAGAAGAGGGAACTTCTCTGTGAACATGGTGAGAGACTTGTGCAATAAATTTCGGGAACAAAAAACAACCCTGGTCGACAATTTTGGAGCTGCGTCTACTATGAGGTACATTTTTTTATTTTTATTCTTAATTGATGATAATGTTTTGTTTATGGGGACTGACTATGGTGGGATCCTGTAGATTAAAGAAGAGTGTCAGTTTTTTCATTGGGTAGACCCAGAAGCTGAAACTGAAGATCCGTAGGTTGTAAGGTTGAAGAGAAAAGTTGTAACCCTAAAAGCAAAAGCGAGGAACTTTGATTGGAAGTTGAAGGTTGTTGCAGTGTTGGGCATGGTTTGTTGGATTGGTTGTTTTTTTTTTCTGGTTGCAGATTTGGTTGAATTAGAAGCAGGGACTACCTTGTGTGATGCATCTAAAAATGGCTTGATGAAATCAGGAAAGAAAATAGGGCTCTTTTAGTTGGGATGTATTTAGGCTTTGATGAGATTGTAGTTTTACCTGAGCTTTTTTGTTTGAATGAAATTGAGTTTTGTAACTTGACATGTATTGTGTTAATGAAAATCTGCTGCTGTGACTAAACAGAAATTGTGTTACTGAGTTTGGTTTTGTAGGTTGGTCAAGAATTATGTAAGTAAATTTCTGTATCTGTAATTTGAAAAGAAACTGGCAATGAAACTATATCTAGTAACCTGAAATTGTTACTTAAGAATTGTGTAAACTTCACTTGGTTATATGAATTAACATCAGAGAGCACCACAAGCACATTTATTAAAACACCACTATGTCAAATTCATTAATAAGCATATCTAAATAACAACAAAAGATGAAAACTTCAGTCACCATCAAATTCATTAGTTGACAATTGGACCCAGAACAAAATATTGTCTAGTTAAAAAAAAAAAAAAACAACAAAAGATGGAAACTTTAGTTACCACAAACCTAGAGCAATTCTGTTACTATCTAAACAATAATAAGCATAAACAGTATAATATAAGTTCCAGATAAAATAAAGTCTCATAAACATTGAGTATACTCAACTCAGCACTACATTAATAACATAACAACATCTCAAATTTTTAAAGTTTTTCCCAAACTTTTGGAAGAAATTTTGCCATCAGCCTCAACTTTCTTAAAAAAACATGTAGTGCAATATTGTGACTGAAGGAGACAGTCTTGACTGGTTGGCTTGAGTTGGATACATCCTTCTCCTTGGGCATTGGTGGTGATTGTGTTAAGCTTCTGATGGGCTTCATCTTGGACCTTTGGTGGAGAGTAGCTGCTACTGGTGTGTTGGGCTTAGATGATGGTGGTGTGGGCTTGGACTTGCATTGGGCTGGGATGACTTAGACCTAATTGTGGGTGATATGCTGGTGGCTGGTTGGGGCTATGTTGATGATTTTTGTTACAGATTGGACCTCTTCCTCCCTCTAGTAGTAGATTGGACAGTAGGCTGTGATGATGACTTAGACCTGGTTTTAGACGTTGAAGATGAACTCTTCCTCCCTCCATTTGTTTTCTTGACAACAGGTTGCTTAGGTGATTGGGCCTGAAATACAGTAAAAATTACTTTTAATCAACCATTTCAATAAAACTCTAACATACATATTGTAAATACACTTACAGGGAGGGGTGGCTTCTTGCATCCTCCCCTCTTGTGACCTGTGAGCATTTCTGAATCTGCCCCTCCTAAACAAGTGAGACTGGCTTCTACTCAGCCACAAAGTATGCATTATCCCAACCTTATGTGACTAGCTACAAGTATGCTTAAGGTTCATAGACCTAAGCTGCCAAGTTGCTTTCGCACTCATTTTTGCAGCATATAACCAAAAAGAACAACCCAGATGACAAACAACCCTCACTCTAACCAAGTCAAGCTTGGCATACCTGATCCCCCTTCTTGTTTGCACTGCATATGCTGTTACAGTGTCTTTGAATTTCTCTCTTGAAGCATATATAGTTCCCACCTCCCACTTATAATTTGTCATGTCTTTAACATCCTTATGAATTGGATACCTCCTAGTTTCATAGTTATCTTCCTCCTGTCTGTCCTCTTTATCTGAGCTACCACCAACTTCATAATCTAAATCTATTTCATCACTATTGAAGCCTTCCTCATCACTAAAATTACTATTCACAACCCCTTTGCCTTTATCAACCCGATCATCATCCTTAGGACTTATCAGATCCTCAAACCCACTCTCATCATCATACTCCTCTTCACTATCTGTAAAATGAACGTCATCTGCACTGTCAACCTCAAGATCAAATGGAATAAACTTCTCATCATCGCTGTCATCATCACTGTTCGATTCATCTCATGCATTTTCAACAGCCACATCTGGATGCAAGTTATCTCCTTCATTAACTTGTTCCACATGATCATTTTTCACCTGTTGACCTTGTTCACCCTCATAAACCACTAACTGATTCTTAGGATTTTTCTCTGTTTTGCCTCCAACATCAATATACCCAACTTCAGGAAATTCGTCAGCATCCTCAACCTTATGCACCACAAACATCTCAACATGACTCCTCAGCTCCACTATTCTACACATCTCAAGTGGATCTCTATCAGCAGCAAATAACTTTAGATCTTTCTCTAACCATTCAGATGTTGGATCCTTATACCACAAAGCTGATATGTTTTTTTTTTTGTGTACCCAAACTGTCTTACCTCTGCATATGCCTCAAATACAGACCAGCAATCACTCTCAACATCTTCCATGAGTGTCTTTTATCCCTCTATAAACTGTAATGTCCCATTGTCATATCCAAATCGACCCCATGGTAGACATTCAGATTAAAGCTTCCCATCCCCTAAAATGAAAAAACAAAACACTTTAAATCAAACCCTAGCAGTTTTTTGGAAACTAACAAAATCCATTACAAATTATTACGTTTCAAGCTCCACAAAACCGAAACCAATGGTGCATACATACCTGATTCGAGATGACAACAATGGAATGACCTACTTCCACAATCTCTCCAACGCAGTCCAAATACAGTAACGCTACTCCTCAGCTGACGATGAATCTCTGTTAGGACATCATTGAAGGTGAAACATTAGTTTTCAAGTGTGTAGTGTAAATGAGACACTAAATACCTTTCGCGGGAATGAAAACGAAGCGTTAAAGACTTCAGGGGTAAAAGTGTCAAAAAATTTTCGTTAATGGAGGGGAGGATGATTTTAAAGTGTTTGTGAGCGTTGAGGTTGATTTTAATAACAAAAAAAGGTCGGGGACGAATTTGATTTTCACCCCAGACCTTAGGGACAAAAAAATACTTAACCATTTTTTATATTATCCGAATAAAATCATATCTTTCAAAAGTTTAAAATAATAAAAAAATAAATAAATAATTATTATTTTTAACATAGTTTTTATGTAAAAACCTCTGTTGTGTTTGTTTAAATGTTTTACGTATGTCTTCTTTCGTCTTTTATTTATTTTTATGTTAAAATTTTTCTTTTTGTGTCAACAGAATTTGAACTTTATATTTTTAGGTCTAAGAATTTTATACCATATAAAATACAAAATTCATTGTAGTGCCTATGTGATGGAAGAAAATTTTGAGGAACTTTGTGATAGGAGGTGATATTATTCTTTGATGTTCCCAAATGTTTTCCTCTTTGCATTTTGTTTTAGTAACTCATTGCAAATTTGAATTTTATTTAAAGGTTTGTTACTAATTAATAGGTTTTTGTATGTATAAGTTATAATTCAAATTACCGATACTTATTTAAGTGGACTAATAAACTAAGTTAACCACTAACTAGACTAACCTAAGTTAATTTCTTGAAACGAAAGTTAACGGTGAGATAGTTGGAGTGAAGGAGAATTTTCAGATCAATTTGCTAATAATATATTGTTATGGTTGTGTAAGCATGGGCATGATGGTCTTTGTTTTTTGATTCGGAACGGTGTAGTGTTGTATGATGCAAGGCAGAGAAAATTAAGATTTTACGTAAAATAAAAAAAGTAAATTAAGTATGTAAAAAGTAAAATTTTAACAAAATTTAATTGTAAAATAATCAGATTTAGTAAAAATTTCATAAAATCGATTAACTCATTTAAAATCGTAATATCAAAGGATTTTAAGACTTAAATCGAGATTCTAGCTACCATTATTATGATGGCCTGTAAGGTATCAGATTCTTGAAGAAAGAAGGAGAAGAGATAAGAGCTTTGAGGGCTCAGAGAAGGAAGATAAGAGAAGAGTGTAGAAGAGTGTGAAAGAGAACAATATTGTTGTTCATTACTGATTGTGAAAAGCTAATCATAAAGGAGGTACAGTGAAGATATTTATAAGGTGTGATTACAGATTGTTGAGGCTGGGAGTAACTAACTAAGGGTGAGTGTAATTGATTTAGTGTAACTAACTGCTGAGCTGTCATTAACAACTTCCAACTGCTTTGACGGTTTGTAACTACTTTTGCTTCTGCATTCTGTGTATGGAATTATCTGGCTATATACACTTACATGCCCCCTTAAAACCAAAGGCTACCTCAGCTGCTCCAGACATTAGTGTGCTGCTTCAAACACTCTTAATAAATCCCTAAACCTCAGGAAAGTAGCTGCTGGGAGAGGCTTTGTTAGAGTATCTGCTAGTTGATCCTGAGCTAGAATATGCTGCACAAAGATTTCCTTTTTGGTGACAAAATCTCTAACAAAAGACTGACTTAGTGCAAAATGTTTGGATTTGTTGTGTAGAATTGGATTTGCTGACAATAGTACAGCGCTCTGATTGTTACAGTAGACTATAGGCTTGGTAGAACAAGGGAGTTTTATTTCTCCTAGCAAGTTTTGTAACCAAATGATCTCACTTACAGCATCTGAGATGCCCCTGAATTCTGCTTCAGTGCTACTTTTGGATACTGCAGTTTGTTTTCTGCTCACCCATGACACCAGGTTTGATCCCAAGTAAATTGCATAGCCATTTGTTGACTTTCGGTCATCAATATCACTGGCCCAGTCTGAGTCACAGAATCCATATATTCCGAGGTTGGTGAATTTGCTGAATCTCAGCCCGTGTTGTATGGTTCCTGCTAGATATATGAGAATACGCTTGACAGCCTTCCAATGGGATTCAAGGGGATTATGAAGAAACTGTGCTACTTTGTTCACTGAGAAGGAGATTTCTGGTATGGTTATTATGGCATATTGTAGGCCACCAACAATTGACATGTACATTGTGGGGTTGGTAAATGCAGTGTCACCAAAGGCAGAGAGTTTCAGGGAGGAGGTCATAGGGGTTGGGACAGATTTTTCATTGCTCATATCAGCTTTCTTTAGTAGGTCTCTAATGTATTTGGTTTGTTTTAATGTGACTGTGCCTGTGGAGCTTCTGTGGACTTCAATTCCAAGAAAATAGTGCATTTCTCCAAGGCTTTTTAGTGAGAAGGTATTGTGCAATTGTGCCATGAGGGTGGTAATCTCACTTTCAGAGGTGCCAGTGACTAGTATATCATCAACATAGACAAGAATGTAGATGGCAGAGGTGGCTGTCAGTTTGGTGAAGAGGGATACATCAGATTTGGTGCTTGAGAAGCCAAATTGGTTGAGAGCAGCACTTAATTTTGTAAACCATGCCCTTGGAGCTTGCTTGAGCCCGTAGAGTGATCTTTGGAGCTTGCAAACTTGCTGTTTGTTGGAAGAGACAAAACCCTCAGGCTGTTGCATGAATACATCTTCATAGAGATCACCATTCAAGAATGCATTGTTGAAATCAAACTGGTGAATTTTCCATCCCTTGGCTAGCGCTATGCTTAACATGATTCTAACAGTCGCATGTCTCACTACTGGACTGAAGATCTGATCATAGTCCACTCCTTGCTTCTGATGAAACCCCTTTGCCACAAGCCTGGCCTTGTACTCCTAGATGCTGCCGTCTGGATTCTTTTTTACTCGGAACGCCCATTTGCAGCCTATGGGAGCTGAGTGAGCTGGAGGATCGACAAGCCGCCAGGTACGATTGTTTTGTAAGGCTGAGGATTCTTCTTCCATAGCTTCTCTCCAGTGTGGGGGTACTAAGAGCTTGTTCTATTGACTTTGGCAGGTTCTGATCGGCACATTCCTCCGCAGCTGAGGCTGAGGTAGTTGTGAACACTCGTGGCTTAAAGATGCCATTTTTGCTTCTAGTCACCATTGCATGCGTGTTCTGAGCAGCGGGTGCTGGAGGCATTGATTCTATAGCTGCCTGCAACAGAGAGTTAGAGGAATCTGCAGTGGTAACAGAGTCAGTGGCTGCATTGTGCTCAGTGACTGCAACAGATAAATTAGGTAATGAATTAGATACAACATTGATATTAGTGGAAGGTGTATCATGAATGTCTATGCATGCAGGTGAGGAAGAGGGACTAGGGGAGGGCTGGGGTTGAGGGATTTGGCAAAATGTGAAGTTTGAGGGTGGGGAGAGGACTGGGTTGGTTGGTTTAGGTGGTGGGGTTTTGAATAGAGTTAGGTAAGGGAATTCATGCTCCCAGAAAATTACGTTTCTTGACATATAGACTCTGCAGATGGGGATAGGCACTTGTAGCCTTTGTGGTCTGAACTGTACCCTATGAAGATGAATTTATGAGATTTGTGATCGAATTTGTGTTTATTGTATGGTTTTAACAAGGGGTAACATGTGCATCCGAAAGATCTTAGGTGCTGATAGTCAGGTGTGGTGTGGAAGAGGGTTTCAAGAGGAGTTTTGAAGTTGAGAACTTAGGTGGGTAAGCGATTTATCAGGAAGGTTGCATTTAGGATGGCTTCGTCCCAAAAGGAGAGAGGTAGAGAGGCTTGAGAGAGTAGGGTGAGGCAGGTTTCGGTTAGATGTCTATTTTTTTGCTCAACACACCCATTTTGCTGGTGTGTGTAAGGACAAGTAAGTCGGTGCTGAATTCCTTGGTTTGCAAGATGCTGGGTGAAGGGTTTTGAAAGATATTCACCACCATTGTCTGTTTGAAGAGCCTTGATTTTGTGGCCAATTTTGGTTTCAATCATGGTTTGAAATTGACAGAAGGCTGAGAAGGTTTGGGACTTGGTTTGTAGTAGATAGGTACATGTGTATCTGCTGAATGCATCTACGAAATATGCATAGTATCTGTAACCGGACTTATTGGGCATTGGGGCAGGCCCCCCAAATGTCGGAGTAGATAAGTTCTAAGGGTGTGGTGTATTGTGTTTGGGAGGAAGGAAATGGGAGTTGGTGTATTTTGTTGATGCAGCAAGGTTCACAGGTTGAAGTAATGGGAGTGTTGTCCTGGAGTGAGTGAATATTGAGGCTAGCCAAAACGGTTTTGGTGACTTTGGTGGAGGGATGGCCAAGTCGTGTGTGCCAAAGGTCTAGGGAGTTGTTGGTATTGGTGCTTATGATTTGGTTGGGTGGGATTTCGGTTGTTGTTTTGGTAGTGGGAGTCGTGTGTGTGACTTGATTAGGTGAGGTTTTGGCTGGGTAAGTGTTATGGTAAAGGGAATTGGCGGGGTGATTGCTACAAGTATGTGATGCATTACTTGAGTTTATTGTTATTGCACAAGAATTCAATGCAGCATTAGTTGGAGGTTTGCCATGGCAGTCATTGTTCATTGTAGTATTGGAATCAGATGCACAATGATTTAAAAATGCAGCAGTACAGTTAAGAGTGTTGGAAAAGGTGTTTGTATTGAATTGGGAAGAAATTGTATCAAAGTTTGCATTTGTATTTGAATCTTTGTAGAGATTCCTATTGACACTACTTTAAACACTGTCAAAGTTTGCATTTACATTTGAGTCTTCATGGACATTCTTATTGACACTACTTTGGACACTAGAGCTGGTTGCACTATTGGCACTTTCTGTTGACGTGCTGCAACTTGTTTTTTGTTTTTCTTCACTTTTCTTTTTTTTTTTTTGACTCATGACAGCAGACCACATGTTTTTCTTCTTTTTCACTTGGTACAAGTTTGACACTGACATTTGTACAAATGCTCTTTTCAGCATTGGCTGCTTTTTTCTTTTTCAACTTTGCAGCTTGGTCTTTGAACCTAAATGTCATCAAATCTATACAATCTATTCCTAAGTCTGCCTTGCAGCAGAACCTTCTTGGACTCCTGAAATTTTATAGCACATAGGTAAGGCCAAAATTCAAAGAATACTCCATTATCTAATGCAAACTTTGATACACTGATTAGATTTTTTGAAATTGTAGGAACATGAAGCAAATTCTGAAGTTTGAAGGTTTTGTTTGACATAGATGCATGAATGATAGACCTTCCAATATTAGCAATGCTCATACCTTTTTCATTACCTCCAAACACCTGTTCAGGTCCCTAATATTCTAAGCTGTTGATTAGGTTCAATTGGTCGAATGTGATGTGGTGAGAGGCTCCTGAATCTGGATACCATCCTGGATCTGAGCTGGTGCCTGGAGTGGTGAGTAGTGCTTGAGGATTTTGGTTTGTTTGCTGAGGTTGTTGAGGTGGCTGCCTGTATGGCTGAGCATGTGGGCTTTGGGGTTGGTAATAGGGTTGGGCTGGTTGGTTAGGTTGGTAATAGGGCTGGATCAGTTGGTTTTGTTAGTGAAATCCATCATTTGGTGGTGGAGGTCCAGTGTTGGGGTGTTGGAGCTGTGGATTCTGGTAATCCAAATTGAATCTATGATAGCACTGCCATACAGTGTGACCTGTCCTCCCACACACTTGGCACTGGGGTCTGTTGTTCTACCACCACGATCTGCCTGATCTGAAGAAATTTCTTCCTCTGCCTCTTCGACCTGTTTGACCTCTGCCATAGTCTCTTGCGTAACTCTCATATGGTGCTTCAGTTTGATACTCCATTGCTTCCTTGCTTGAATCAGGTTTCTTGTGCACTAGATTTGCATGCACCATATTCAGATTTGCTTTGCGAAATCTCTCATTCACTTCTTCCTGTGCTAACAGTTGTGATTCTAATTCATTGATGGACATATGATCAGATCTTCCATTAACCATGGTGATAAAGGCACTGAATTCTTCATCTAATCCTACGAGTGTGCATTCAAAATATTTTTCTTTTGTTAACGGAGCCCCAAGGGCAGAGAGAGAGTTTGCTACTTTATTAATCTTTGTGATGAACTCTGCTGCGGATGAACCGTGCTTCTTGATTGATTTCAGCTGAGTTTTCAGCAACTTGATCTTTGATTTTATTCTGGCTGCAAAGTGTTCTTCAAGAACTTTCCAGATTTCATGGGCATATTGATATTCAACTACTTTGTTTACAAAGAATTCATACATTGTAGACAGCATCCACGCTACAAGACATTCATCTCTTTGCTCCCATTCTTCAAATTCTGGAGACACCCGTTCAGCTTCTTGATCTTCCACTGAGTTGAATTTTCTTGGCATTGAGCGTGCTGAGATATGGCTTTGTAATCGATTTGCTTTGATGCAGGCCAGAGCTTGTCTATTCCAGGCTTTGAAATTGTCTTCATCTAATTTGATTGTTGCAGGAAAGTTTGCAATTGCAGCAATGGGTGAAGTTGAACGAGCTTGCGTTGCGGAAGAGTCGGGTAGAGCCATTGGATCAGAATCGAAGCTCTGATACCATGTAAGGTATCAGATTCTTGAAGAAAGAAGGAGAATAGATAAGAGCTTTGAGGGCTCAGAGAAGGAAGATAAGAGAAGAGTGTAGAAGAGTGTGAAAGAGAACAATATTGTTGTTCATTACTAATTGTGAAAAGCTAATCATAAAGGAGGTACAGTGAAGATATTTATAAGGTGTGATTACAGATTGTTGAGGTTGGGAATAACTAACTAAGGGTGAGTGTAATTGATTTAGTGTAACTAACTGCTGAACTGTCATTAACAACTTCCAACTGCTTTAACAGTTTGTAACTACTTTTGCTTCTGCATTATGTGCATGGAGTTATCTGGCTATATACACTTACATGACCGTGGCAACGTGATCGGGACTATTTTTGATAGCATTAAATTAGTAATTTCACTAAATGCACATGGCTACATCAGCAACTAATGTACCACAAAGGCAGCTCTATTATTTTTCACAGTCACGAGTTTTATAGTTGGTTTATCTTGACAAGCAAGAATTTATCTTCAGGAGTCATGTTTTTTGTTTTTCTTATAAAATTATATCTCTTTTGAGGGTTAAAATTATTAGTTGCTCTTCTCTTAATTTATAAAATACCCAAAATTGCAGGCAGAAAATATCTTTTAAAAACTTAAATTTACTTACTCGTGGATATCCATGGTTTTATCTCTATTTAATTTGAATCATTAAGAATTGAATATTATATCAAATGTCAACCTTAGCTTTTAACTACTATGTCCTTCAATTTTTAATTATTAAACTATTTTTTGAAAAATAAAATTCATGTTTTTTTAGTCAAATTTCAAGAAAAAAAAAAAAGAAAAAGAAGAGAGGTTTAATTTGTAAATTGCAATTTCATTATACTAGAACAATACTATTCACATACAATTAATTAATAAAAATTTATAGTCTCCAAGTGTGATCCTAAAACGTACTATTTATATCAAGCTATGGGTATTAAAAAAAAAATAAAACAAAAAGAATAGAAACTAATCAAACTTTATCTCTTTCTCTTTCAAAACAATGATTGCCTCACCAATCACCACCATCCACCTGATTGTGCATGATCTGTAACTCCTTTGATTCCAATTGTCGTCACTGAAAGGTTGAGCCTCTTGGTCCCATCATCATCGATAATTTATGAAATTAGACTTCCTTAAACGTTATTTTTTTTTAAGTATTAGAAATATTATACTGAAATTCAAAACAAAAAAATATATGAATATTAAAAATAGAGTGTCTGTCCAAAAAAATAGGATAACTGAATTTTGAAATTAAAGTAAATAATAGATAAAAAATGAGTTAAAAATCTATGTACCAAATTTAAAAAAATCACAGTTATGCAATCGCCAAAATTTTATCTTATTAAAAAATTTTATCAAATTTATTTAAAGAATTTTGTCATTATGGTCGTCTGATCTTGAAGATGGGATGTCATCTTTAATGAAAGAGACCGAAATAGAGATGAACCGAAGAAGCTAAGGAGTAACGCAAATAGGAAAGAAAAAGATATGATGGTAAGGCTTGATGAAGGAAGATGTTGAAGACTTTGGGTTGATAACAATAAAAGAATACTATCACGTTGAAGACGAGCTGTTAGTTAGGGAAGGATGGTGATGTATAAAGACATTAGATTGACAACAATGGAGTAATGAAAGTGTTTCATCAAACTTCACTAGTGTAATGGAGGAGTTTTTTTCATTTGTGCCAACTTGTTCGGTCATATAACAAAAAAAAAATTAAGAAATATTTAAAATATATATATATATATATATATATATATATATATATATATATATATATATATAATATTTAATATTAGCGTCGTCATCTGAGAGTCAATATGGTCATAGTATCTTTCTGAAGATAAGGTTATTCTCCGGATCGATTTTGTGCTTGAAGCTAGCCAGTCAACAGCAATGATAGACAGTTGAGTTTCCTTTTTCGATGGCGATTTCTTGAGCTTCCGAGATTATCTATGGCAGAGGCAGAATGAGGTGAATTTGAGAGGCTTTAAATTTGTCGCCACCCAGCCAACGATGAAAAAATTTAAAAGCAACAAATCGACAACAATAGAATAATGAAAGAGTTTCATCAAATTCCGCGTTTCATTAGTGTAATGATCGTTCTGTTTTAAGTCGTATTGAATGAAGGTCTATTTTTTTTAATTAGTGTCAATTTATTCGTTTAGACATGACAAAATAATAATAATAATAATAATAATAATAATAACTAAACTCAATTTATATTAGGGATGGCAAAACTCCCCGAGACGCGGGGATCCTGCGGGGACTGCTCCGAATGGGGATCCGATTGTGGAAAATTTTTTTCACGGGGATGGGGATGGGGGACAAAATTTTTTCGAAGTAGGCATGGGGACCCGAGCGGGGATCCCCGCCCCGTCCCTGCTATTTCCCGAAATTTATGAATTTCCTGAATTATTCTTAATAGTTTATTTCTCATATATGTTTTTTAGTCATTTCTCACACACATATATATAGAAACCAAAAACTCCTAATCTTTATTTGCATAACACTTCTTCAATTCAGAGATCCCTAACGCTGTCCATACTCCATCCAACCTCTCTGCAGCCACCCCCTCGCCACCCTTCTCACCGCATCGTCACACCTCACCGTACCATCACCCTTACCGCGTCGTAATTTCTATTTGCGGCATTCCTTTTCGTAACTCTTCCGTCGTGTCCATTCTCCTCTCTGTTGCCGCGTCTCCCACCTCATCCACTGCTTTGTCCTTTGACTCGTCGTTGCGTCTCTCCATTGCGTCATTTCGAAAGAAGTCACATCGTGTCATTTAGACTTTTTGTATAAGATAGATACTTGCAGCTCTATTCATATGGAAATTAATAATTAGTTAGAAGTATTATGTAGATGGAGAATGGGGAATGGGGTCCCGCGGAGAATGGGGCCCGTGAAAAATGGGGATGGGGAGCAATATTCTCCCGCGGCGAAAAATGAAGACGGAGATGGGGAGCAAATATGAAGGCGGAAATAGAGAGTAGGGAGACATCCCCGCCCCGTTGACATCTCTAATTTATATGATAACTTCTTATAGTAAATTTAATTTTTAAAAAATACTGCATTTTTTATCTGTCTTCCAAATTTAATTTTAATATACTAATAATTTAAAGCTATATATATATATATATATATATATATATATATATATATATATATATTTCTAAAAATTTTTAGTCAAATCTTTACTCTCTAATAAATTTTACTTATCAAATAAATGAATTCTCAAAACGTTTATTTTATTAGACGAATTAATTCTCACGTTTATATATATGAAAGGATTTAGTAAATAACGATAAGAATTAATTTGTAAACTTTTATCAAAATTTGACGTGATAATTGTTTAATTAAATAAGTGTTATGGACTTAGTTAATGGTTAAAGTTTGTTGAATATTAAATTGATCAACTAAAAGTTTTTTGAAGGTTAATTTAAAATATTACTTAAAGACTTAAAGTATTAAACGGTGCTTTGTATACAAAAGGAGGTAATATATTGTCACTCTCTAATTTGATATTTACTATTACTCACTCTTTTATGTGACTTTTTTTTAGTTATTATCTTCTGTTCTTGTTATTGTTTTTTTAGTGATGAAAGATGGTTCATAAGAAGTTAAAGGTAAAATAACATATAATAAAAACGATATTATCAATTAGAAAATAGCAATATTTACTTTCATAAATTAAATTTGAATAATAAGATGGGTATATCTTTTGAAAAATCTATTATATATTATTAATTTTATAATTAAAATATATCACATGTCATTTCGTTATTATAATTGAAATTAATTTTTTTTTCTAAAATTAAGAAATTTTTTCTTTCTTTTTTTTTTTATTTCTTTCATTCCTTCACCATTTTATTACTCCTATATATCATTGTTATTAATGACTAATTACAATTTAATAATCAAATATGCAACATAACATTCTCTAATTGTATTTAAATTAAATTAAAATTAAAATATTAAAACTAAAATATAATTATATTATATATTACTAACTAATTTAATAACTAAAATGTGTCACATGACACTCTTTTATTAAAATTGAGAGAAACATTTTCTTCTAAAATTAATAAACTCCCTTCCTACATTCTCTTATCTATATATCTCTTCTTTTTCTATTTTTCTCAATCCTTCTCACTCTATATATAATTTATAATTATATTAATAATTTGACAAATCAAAATGTGTTATTAGATATTTTTCATAACAATTAAAATAAAATTATTTCTTCCAAAATTAACAAACTCTCTCTCTCATTCTTTATCTTTATCTTTCTCTCTCTATTTCTCCTATTTTCTATTTTTTCTACCTTTTTATTTTACAAACAATAAAATTAACAACATAATATAATTCAAATAAAAGATATTATTATTATTATTATTATTATTATTATTATTATTATTATTATTATTATTATATGTATATTTATTTTGTTTAATTTTAATTTTACTGCTTATCTTTTTAATTTATATTTTCACTTCTCTTCTTTCTTAAAATATTTATTTCATATAATTTAGAGATAATACTAATGTTGTGATTAAAAGTTAGAATTAAGATTCAATTATTTTTTAAAAAAATAATTTTGAGTTAATTTTATAACTATCAATATAAATTTTTTTATGCTAATATCTAATTATATTTTTATATACATAGAGAGAAAAAATATTATTTTTAAATAGTAAGCATAAAAATTAATTATTTTTATTTGTGCAATAGACTTAACACCTAATCAAATGTAAAAGTATATACGTTAAATTCTTTCAAATTTTGGATAACGAATGCTAAAATTAATTATTAGTAAAAAAATTAAACCCTTTTACATAAAAATAATAATTAAAAATATTTTATTTGATTTTTTTATCTATGAAAATCCTGATTTTTTTAGTTGACGGAACTTTTGTCTCTTACGACCTTTTTGTAAAAGTAATTTAATTTTATAAATCTTTTATACTATAATCTATAATATCAAAACAAAATCGATGTAATTTTTAAAAAATTATATTTTCATAATATTATTACGAATAAAAATACTAGTCTGGGATGTAAATGGTCCGGTCCGGCCCGAAGATCCGACCCGACCCCAAACACTTTAGGGGCTAATTTGGTGTGATTTCACCGAGTTTAGAGCTGGGTAAGGGTCTCAAAAATAGACCCGGTCATTATTTCGGGTCGGGTCCGAGTCATAGCTCGGGTCACCCGAACTCGGCCCGGTGGCCCGGTCATCATACACAATTAATATTTTGTGTTATTAGTGATGGATCATGGCTATTCTCATGTGGAATTTAAATATTGTAAACCTTAATATTTTGTGTTATTAGTCATTATAAGACTATAAGTTAATGTTTTATGTTTAGAATGCATAAGACTAATGCATAATATTATGTTATTTGTATTGACTTAAATATTTGGTGTTATTAAACAATATTAGTATTGATTGTGGTTATACTTTAGTATTGATTGTGGTTATGCTTTAATTTTAAAGAAGGGTCTTGTTATATTTTTCTAAGTGAATTTTACCATGTCAAATAATGGTTGGAGTCTTGGAAATTTGGATATTTTTACATGCTAGCTTACAAGAAGGTAATCAACGTAATGTAATGTTAATGACCCGATTTTTACCTGGTATAATTGTGGTCCGAAAGTGTGTTAGTTTCATCGGGTTCGGGTCTAATAAATAGACCCGGTGTATATTTCGAAAACCCGATTTCACCCGGTCCATGTGCACCCCTAATACTAGTTTTGCAATATATTTATAACCTTCTCAACAAGGAAAAAAAATGTAATAATAAGTTTCCATCGAAAATTTTAAAACTTTTCGAGTAGAAAAAAATATCCAGCAATGAAGTACTTGGAAAAAGGACTTTTAAGTTTCTCAAAAATTATAATGCCATATATAATGCATCCGATCCTCATCAATCTTTCATCTCGTTTAAGGACCTATAAATAAGTCCATCATTATAATTCTTTAGAGATTTGATAATTTTTTTCGGGCAAACACTCCGAAATCCTTTATTATAAGGAGAATTTATCTTTTTTGACATGGCAATATGTGATTGATTTATATTTAGTCTAATAAATAATCATAGTTTAACTTATTTAAATTAAATTTAAAATATTAACTAAAATAAGGGTCTTTTATCAATCATCACATTTTATATTGTAAGTCTGTTTTAAAAATTTATGATAAGTTTAACTCAATTTTCTAACTTAAGTTTAAAAATCTAATTCAACTAAAACTAAAAAATAAAAAAGAGAGAAACGAAATGAATGAGAAGAAGAATGACACAGATAGAAGAAAGCTGAAAGACAAGAGAGCAGAAGATCAAAAAGTATAAACATAAAAGGAGAAAAGACACACTTAAATATAATGAACAACTATAGAAAAGAAGAAGAAGAACATGTTGTATCATTTATCTCTCCTGTATCATAGTGAAAAACACGGACTCTTAGATGAGAGTGAAAAAAGACAAAATTGATCTAGGTTATGTTGCATCACTTGCCTCTCCTATAATTGAAATATATTCATCTCAAGTAAATAATACTATTATCTTAGCTTTTTACTTCGGATTTTTTTTAATAAATAAAATAAATATAATTTTTATCAAGATAAATAATTTAAAAAATATTTATCGATTTAAAATTTTCCTTCTTATCTCGTTTACAGTGTAAACGAGATAATATTTCATATATTTCGTTTACAGTGTAAATAAGATAAAACCCATCAGCATGACACGTGTATATCTCGTTTACAGTGTAAATGAGATACATATATATCGTTTATACTGTAAACGAGATAGAAGAAGACAAATTAGCAGTAGCTATAAAAGGATGTGTAACTTTTGGTATTTTCCACAAATATTTTCTATCATTTTCCTGTCTCGTTTTTCTCACAAAAATAAGGCATCAATGGCCAGTAACAGTCCACACTTAGTTGTGCTTGTTTATCCCAATTGTCGTATGAGAAATGGCGACAACGGGGTGACATTTGAGTGTGAGGATCCGATATTGTTTCGCACTCAGCATGCATGTGAATACGTTGTCGGATTTGAAGAGTTTGATATTGAGCAAGTTCGGTGGTACAGAAGTGAGGGAGATCGGAAGGGTGGCATATAGGTTGGTGGCACCCATGGGTAACGCAATCTTTCAGTTTCGGCTATTCCGACTTCAAAAAGACGAGCATGTGCGACTGATATTCGACATTCATCGGAGGATCGTGGTGGAGCAGGTAATGGAGCTTTCCGCCGAGGTGGGACATAGTGGTTGCGGTGGTTCCATACACTCGACCTATGTACAGGACAACCGACCTCTTGCACCACCGTCCATTCATGTCGCCATTCCAGTGAATGATGCAAAGGAGGGTGAGGAGGAGTTGGACGATGATTACGTGGCGAACAGTGCGGACAGTGATTCGTCCGATGGTGGGGATGAGGATGAGTTTGTTCCGGAGACACCTACCCAGACTGTGGCGCACCATGTCCTGCCTCCACCTCATCCAATTCCAGCGCTATCGGCAGTGCCAAGTCACTATCATAGTCTGGATATGGACGCCATGCATGAGAGGACTTCATTTTCTAACACGGGTGAAGAGGATTACAACCTAGACGGAGGGGTAGAGTTTCGGGTCGGCCACATGTTCAGAAGTCGAGAGGCAGTGCTTCAGGGTGTGAAGAACTACAATATTCGCAGGAGTGCGGAGTACCGGGTGATCAAATCGGACCGGTTAAAGTACCATGTGCAGTGCCGTCAAGCTGACAATGGGTGTCAATGGAGCCTCCGTGTGGGCGCTTCGGCAGAACCTCAGATACTGGTAAGTTCAACTTTAATTGTACTTTTCGGTACTTCTGTATGATATATTAAGTAGGTTTGAGATATGGCTGAAGCAATACTGTTTTGTTGTGTTCAGGGAAGTTCGGAGGGTTGGCGGAGTACACAGTTGTGTAGTACCCACCATGTCTCAAGACCATCGTTAGTTAGACAGCAATCTGATCTATAGGGTCATATTGCCGTTGATTCAATCCAACCTATGAAGCACAGACACGGACACGGACACGGGACACGACACGACACGCGACACGGCGACACGCGGATTTTAAAAAGTTGTCGGACACGGGGACACGCATATATTAATAATATAATATATTTAAATAGAGATATGTCTTAATAGAGATATTTTCAAAAACAACCATATGATATGTATTTTTCCTAAAGTGTATAGGTATTCAAAAGATAAAATTCTAAATTCCTATGTCTTAATAAAGATAGTAAGAATTTTGTACATCACATGTACACAAAAAAAAAGTTATCTAAAGTCATTCTTTCTCCATCATATATGGTTGATATCTTCATCATTAGAAAAAGTCACTCTTTCTAACTCCGGTTCATCAAGAGAAAGGTGAGCAACTTCAAGAACACCATTTTCTTCATCAATTGGTGAAAAAGCATCTCCAGCAATATCCCACATCATAGTTTCTCCTTTATTATATTGTGGAGTTTTTCTTGAAAGAAGACGAAGATTAGTGTGGACAAATACTAAATTTTCTGCACGTTTAGGCTTCAACTTGTTTCTTTTCAGGGAATGGATAAAAGAATATGTGCTCCAATTCCTTTCACAACAAGAAGATGAAGATGGTTGCCCTAGTAGCCTAAGAGCAATTGGTTGAAGAAATTTTGCTTTACTACCATGAATTAGCCACCAAGACTTTGCATCAACTATGCCTCTATCATTCAAAGAGTCATAATCATCAAAGACACCTCTACCATCAGAAAAGTTTGCAAATTCAATGTTTACCTTTCTCCTTTCTTCTTCATTAGGAAAATACCTCTTCAAGCATTTAACTCTCTCATTAGTGATCTCAATATCTTGATGAGGAGAAACTCGTGTAAGATCTTCTCTCAACCATTGGTGGCTATAATACCTATATAATTAGTGTTTAAGCATAAATTAATAATGATTCAATTATCTTCACTTATAAATTAAAGTTATAAATAATAAATGTAAAAAGTTACCTTGGATTCAATGAATGTGCTAAACAATGAAGAGGTGTGCTACTTTTTGTCCATTTTTGAACTAATATTGAGTGCACAACATCGTAGAAGGACGATGACTCTTGTTCATCTTTTCTTTCATAGAGATATATAGCACTTTTTACTTTCTTGATCATTGAATCCCACATATCATGGACCAAATGAAGAGTAGGTGCATCTGTGTCTGTACTTCTTAAAACATCATAAATAGGATTTGTGAAAGCAAGAATATAATCAATTTTTTGCCACCAATTTTCACTCAAAATCTTTTCTGTAACAACTTCAACTCTGCCAATATTATCTTCCTTATATGAAGACCACTTCTCACTTATAACCATCTCTTTGAGGCCTTACTTTAACAACCTAAATCTTTTGAGCATCACAATAGTAGAAGCAAATCGAGTAGGAGCAACATTAAGCAACTTCAATGTATTAAATTCATTGAAAATAGATAACCTCATATGATGATTAATAATAAAATTTTTTATAAAAGAAACATCGTCAGCAATTTGAGTAATCCATGAGCATTCTTGATAAACAAAATTATTCTTCTCTGTATTCTTAGCTGTACAAATGTCCTTTAAAGCAAGGTTGAGAGTATGAACAACACAAGGAGTCCAAAAAACAGATGGAAATTCAGCTTCAATCAATAAACCAGCCGCTTTACAAACCGGCGCATTATCAGTCACAATCTGCACTACATTTGAGAGACCGACTTCTCTTATGACATCTCTTATTTGCTTTGCAACATAATCCTTGTCTCTGATCTCATCTGAACAATCTACAGCTTTCAAAAACATAGGCCCACTTTCAGTTATAGCCATAAAATTAAGAAGAGGCCTTCTTTGGGGATCACTCCATCCATCACTTACAATGCTCGCTCCCTTTCCACTCCATGAATTCTTAGTAGGTTCTAACATTCTCTCCACATGTTGCTTCTCTTTCTCAAGCAAAGTTGTCCTCAATTTATTATATTCAGGAGGAATATAACCATCAATATAATTATTGGCAGCATAAGAAAAAGCTTTGACAAAATACGGATTTTTTGCTAGATGAAAAGGTAATCCAGATGAAAAAAACATTCTAGCAATATGTAAATCTAGAGTCTCCCTTGCATTCATATTAAAAGTTTTCTCTAAAGGTCCAGTAGCTCTTCTTTTTCTTGAATCAATTTCACTTGCATTAGATAAGGGTGGAAGAGGAATTGACTTAGCCTTTTTACTTTCATGCAACAATGTACTTTCACTATCAAGTTTCTTAAGTTCTTCAAGCTTTGTTGATGTAACTTTTGCACAAAATCTAATTCCTTTTCCTGAAATCTTCAATAAATGTGCTCTTACTCTAGTATAAGAACCACTGAATAAAACTTTACAAAATTTACATTGAAATTCAAGATTTCCGCCCCCTTCAATTTTATCTTTCTTTGTTACAAATTTCCATAAAGGCTTATCAACACTTTCTTCAAAATTGTTTTGAACACTCTCTGAACTCATCTCTCACAATCCTACAATAATTTAAAAAATAAAATTATTTTTTTATAATTCAATTTCTTGAGCAAAACAGAACCAAAAAAAGCATTAAGAGAAAACAAAACCAAAGAAAATTATTATATAATACTAAACATTTGTGTAAGTAAGCTGAGTTCATTCCCAGCTATTATTGTTTAATGTTTACTACAAAAGAAACAAATAAAAACATATTATAAAAGGTGCGAATTACCAATGACCACAACAAAACCTTAACAAATAATCCTTCAATATGAACATGATTACTAAGAAGAGAAACATAACCTAAAGCTATGAATCAGGATTAGCATTAGAACCATGATATATATAATAACAGCATATACATAAATGCATATAGAACAAATTATAGTATAGACAAATTGCTATCTAGAGTCTAGACATTTACACTAAAACTCAAAATAAATTGATTTCTAGGAATCTTACAAGTCACTGCATATTCCACTTCATATACATAAGTGCTGAATACTGCCATATTATGTATGCTAAAAAACAAATTAACAATCAATCCAGTTTTTTTCCTCTTGTCTTTTTTCTATCAGTTCTGTGTCTTTCTATTACTTTCTAGTTTCTAATCTTCTCATAGCAGCAGTAAAAAATTATGAAAGAAGTCTCTAACAATATCTAATTCCAGAAGCACAAAACAAAACAAAACCAAACCAAGGAGATGCACATAACAAAATAGAAATCCAAAATCAAATGGAAGCACAAAAATGATAAAACAAATCAGAACCAAAGAGAAGCACAGAGGCCAGAGAAAAATAGAAATACAGAACCAGAAAATTGATTGATGGAAAAATAAATATTCTCCCTTACTTGAAATGGAGGATGCAGAAGAGCACGAGAGCAGGGCAACGGTCACGTTAGAAGTGGTGACCGGAGAGGTGGCGAACACGGCAACGAAGAGGTGGCGAACCGGGGAGTGAACAGCAGCGAACGGCAGCGAACGGCGATGACAAGCACCACAGAAGAAGTGACGGCAGTGAAGAGAAGATGCTGAGATTAAGAGTGAGTGGGTGTGGAGAGAGATGATGAACATCCACGGCGGTGGCGACCGGAGGTGGCGGCGATGGCTGGAGGTGGCGGTAGACTGGCGGTGAGGAGAGGGTGAGTGGGTTGGAGCCACAGAGCCAGAGACGGGTTTGGGGGTGGAGGTGAAAGGTTAGGTTTTTAACTTTTTGTTAAAGTGAAGGGTGAAAGACTGAAAGTGAAATTGATGTTCCAAAATGGCATTGGGCCGTGTCTGGGCCGTGTCTGGGCCGTGTCCGGCCGTGTCTGGGCCGTGTCCGGCTTATTTTTTTGTTTTTTTGGATAGGACACGTTTGGACACGGGAGACACGCGTGTCGAACGAGTGTCTCCATGCGTCGTGTCCGAAATGTGTCCGACACGCCGACACGGCAATTAAACAAAGTGTCCGTGCTTCATAGTAATCCAACCCTTTTGTGAGTATTCTGGTTTTGCAAGGTGCGGTCCAGGCAAGCTATCACTTCAAACCATCCTACAGAAAGGTGTGGATGGCAAAGTAGAAGGCAATTGCACAAATATACGGAGATTGGAAAGAGTCGTACAACAAGGTGCCCAAGCTAATTTAGGCATTGCAGAGCTATTTTCTTGGAACCATTTGTGACATACGCGTCAAACCGTTCTACGATGGTCACCTCCTGGTACGCGACTACAGCATGTTCGACAAAGTTTTTTGCGCTTTTCTGTCATGTGTCGAGACCTTCAAGCATTGCAAGCCATTTGTATCTGTAGATGGCACGCATCTGTATGGCAGGTATGGGAGAGTGTTGCAAATTAGATCAGCTTAACATGATACATAGGAAATTAGACGTTAAGCAAATATTTCTATCTAACTTACAGCTACTTCTACTTAAGTCCTTACTTCCATGTTTATAGCCTACACATGTCCCTAAATTACATATTCTATACTAAGGAAATCCTAATTAGAACGTTATAAATACTAACAACCTAGCACAAGAAAAACAGAGTTCCAAACCAATAATTATGTCATAACAACCTTGCACAAGCAAATATAGTTCTAAATTCCTCCTAGAGACCTATCCTTAAATCATTTAACTACGTTCTTATCACTTAAGGACTACCCCAATAATGGCCATATACTTAGATTAAACAAACAGAACGCAACTAACCTCGAAGTCGGCCACCCTGACGTAATGCGACGTCTCGTTCAGCCTGTTGATGTCTCCGTCGTTTCTCGCCTGGCGCGCCATCACCGTATCAGTCTAAAATAGGGTAGAAAAGGCTTAAAAGAGGGGAGGAAGAGGTTGACTACGTCAAATTGGGACCCGAAATGAAGCTGTAAACGACTTCTACTTATAAGTGCGTACAGGCCTTATCTCATTTATACTGTAAACGAGATATATACGTGTTATGCTGATGGGTCTTATCTCGTTTACAGTGTAAACAAGATAAGACGGGAGAATTTAAATCAGTAATTATTTTTTAAATTATTTATTCTGGTAAAAATTACATTTATTTTATTTATTAAAAATAAATCCTTTTGCTTCCCAACATTTGTTAGATTTTATTAAATTCTTATTTTATTTTTATTTGTTATTTTATTTTTTTCATAAAAACAAAATTTGTTGGATTTAAGATTTTTACGTAGAATATGATAATAAAAAAATACGTTTATTTTAGTTCAGAAATTTTAACTCTAATTTATATAAGTTAAATTATAGTTATGTATGGAATTAAATATAAACAAATCTCATATTATCCTATTAGAAAGGGTGAATTATCTCCTATATAACAAGAGAATCTAGAGTGTTTATCTATTTTTCCTCTCAAATCTATATATTTATTACAAAATTTTCTCCAAAACTTAATACTTTTGCTCCTTAAATTAAAGACCTATAAATCTATCACAAAATCCTTTAAAAATCTATATGTTCTAATACTGTTGAACGTTATATTATGAATAATGAATTTGTAAGTTATAGTATTAATTTCAAAATGTTGAATTGCTTTGCGCACTAATCATGAAGTTAAAATAATTAAGTGCACAACAACATTCTCCTAATTTTTAATGTAAACTTTTTTACCTTTAATTAATTAGGTCCATTATTTGCAAGGATTTGGTTTGCATAATGCAGTAGAAATATTCTGCCAGCTAATTGAATCACATTCATATTATTTTATATTTTGGCTAACAAAAAAGTTAGTATATCAACCTTCAGTTGAATAGAGAGGGAAGAAACGTCGTAATCTAAAGGTTTCATTTCTAGCTGTGATGAGCCCTCTTTATTCCAATAATTCCTGATAATTATATTAAATACTCAAAAGAGAGAAAGCGTAGAAAGAAGGAAAGATAGATATTAACTATTAAGATATACGTATGAATGTACAAATCTATCATTACCAAAAACATCTATTATAACTAAAAATTACTCACTAATATATTTATTTATATTTAATTATTTATATGTATTATGTGATATATTTTTTTATAAAAGAATCAGTTATTAAAATAATTAAACATTTAATTATAAAATATCAAACTTTTAATTTACATAACAATATTAAATTTTTTATGAACACAAAACATTACTTATTACAGTTATCACTGTGTTTTTTATATTTTTATTCATATCTTAAAAAAAATGCAAGTTTAGTTTATTTTTTGAAGTTTGATTATGAATTAGAACTATCTTTAATTATATTATTTATAAATTTTAATTATAAATGTAATTTATTTTTATATATAATTCTGTAGAAAAGTTGATTGGTCATTTTTATTCATGCACAGATGTTTTTGCTTGTGAATATTATTGGGCAAAAAACAGAAATAAACCAAGGGAGAAAATAATTTATGTGAATAAGTCAAAACGAAAACGGTTTCATGAATCCACCAACGTACATTTATATGTAGTTCGAACCAGCTTGGTTCGAATTCCATTTCTACATAATTCGAACCAGTTTGGTTCGAATTATACACAAACACATACACACTAATTCAAACCAAGCTGGTTCGAATTACACACAAACACACGCACACACTAATTCGAACCAGCTTGGTTCGAATTACACACACAGTAATTCATTGTATAATTTGAATTATGCTGTTAAAAAATTAATAATTTAAAAATAAAAAAATATATTTTTTATTTCATACGTTAAAAAAAACTAACAGAATATTTAATTACGAGACTTCTTTAAAATATTAATGAGCTATCAATTCGAATTCCATATAATACTTTTCTGTCCATTTTTAATAGTTCATGAATATTTTTTAATAAATTTTTTTAATAAATTCTTTTAAATTATACTACAAAAAATATTTTATCCTATGCAAAACAATTTAAAAAAAATGGCTTAAAAAATATTAGGAGTACTATAAAAATTTGTAATGTTATAATAACTTAGGTAAATACATGCATGTACTCAAATTTTAAATAAAATATTCTACATAATCAATAATAATTTAGAAATGAAAGAAAATATTTTATTCCATACAAAATAATTAAAAAATATATTTTATTCTATACAAAATAATTTTAAAAAATGGCTTAAAAGATGTTATGAATACTATAAAAGTTTGTAATATTCTAGTGATTTAGGTAAATACATGATAAAAATATTTTTTCTTTAATTTCTAAATTATTAGTAACTATGTAGAGTATTTCTTTAATGTCCTAAGTCATTAGGACATTACAAATTTTTATAGTACTTCTAATATCTTTTAAGCCATTTTTTAAATTATTTTGCATAGAATAAAATATTTTTTTGTGGTATAATTTAAATAAATTTATTAAAAAATATTCATGAGCTATCAAGAATGGGCAGAAGAGTATTGTATAGAATTCGAAAATTATCATGAATATTTTTTAATAAATTTATTTAAATTATACCACAAAAAATATTTTATTCTATGCAAAATAATTTAAAAAATGGCTTAAAAGATATTAGAAGTACTATAAAAATTTGTAATGTCCTAATGACTTAGGACATTAAAGAAATACTCCACATAGTCACTAATAATTTAGAAATTAAAGAAAAAATATTTTTATCATGTATTTACCTAAATCACTAGAATATTATAGATTTTTATAGTACTCATAACATCTTTTAAGCCATTTTTTAAAATTATTTTGTATAGAATAAAATATATTTTTTAATTATTTTGTATGGAATAAAATATTTTCTTTCAATTCTAAATTATTATTGACTATGTAGAATATTTTATTTAAAATTTGAGTACATGCATGTATTTACCTAAGTTATTATAACATTACAAATTTTTATAATACTCCTAACATTTTTTAAGCAATTTTTTAAAATTGTTTTGCATAGGATAAAATATTTTTTGTAGTATAATTTAAAAAAATTTATTAAAAAAATTTATTAAAAAATATTCATGAACTATTAAAAATGGACAGAAAAGTATTGTATGGAATTCGAATTGATAGCTCATTAATATTTTAAAGAAGTCTCGTAATTAAATATTTTGTTAGCTTTTTTTTAACGTATGAAATAAAATATATATTTTTTTAATTTTTAAATTATTAATTTTTTAATAATTTTTTTAATAAATTATTAATTTTTTAACAGCATAATTCGAATTATACCATGAATTACTGTGTGTGTAATTCGAACCAAGCTGGTTCGAATTAGTGTGTACGTGTGTTTGTGTGTAATTCGAACCAAACTGGTTCGAATTAGTGTGTGCATATGTTTGTGTATAATTCGAACCAAGCTGGTTCGAATTATGTAGAAATGGAGTTTGAACCAAGCTGGTTCGAACTACATATATATGTGCGTTAGTGGATTCATGAAGCAGTTTTCGTTTTGGCTTATTCACGTAAATTATTTTCTCCCTTAGCTTATTTCTGTTTTTTACCCAATATTATTATTTCTTTCGGCTAGAATAAGATTGAAAATACTTTAAACAAAACCTATAAAATTTGTTAGACTGATTTGTTAAAATATTATTTTTACAAAAATAAATTATTTTTAGGTTAAATTTTTAATTATTTATTCATAATAAACTCAATACAAAACACACAAAAAAAGAGCAGTCAAGACTTAAGATTCTAGTTTCATTTGTTTTTTGTTTATGAAAAAAGAATTTGTGTTTATATGGATTGTAATTTAGTTGTAAGTATGATTATAATATATAAATAATTAAATATTGATTTATATATGTGAAACAGTTAGTTGGCTTAAACTGAGGAAAAAAGAGGCTGCACTAATCAAGCTTGACTTCCAAAAGGCATATGACAGGGTTAAGTGGAGCTTTGTGAACATTGTGCTGCAGAAAATGGGATTTGGGCATAAATGGAGAGCATGGGTGATGGAGTGTGTAGCCACTACGTCTATGTCGGTGCTGATAAATGGCTTGCCATCTAAGCCTTTCAACATGGAAAGAGGTTTGAGGCAAGGTGACCCACTGTCTCCGTTTTTATTTGTGCTGGTGGTGGATGTGCTGCATTGAATGATTGGAGAGGCAGTGAGGAATGGTCGTATATCACCGCTGCAGGTTGGTAGAGATAGGGTACCATTGTCACATCTTCAGTTTGCTGATGACACTATCATCTTCTGCCCACCAGAGGAAGAGACTATAAAGAATTACAAGAGACTTCTGCGATTCTTCGAGTTGATGTCAGGATTGAGTATCAATTTTGATAAGTCCAGCCTGATTCCAATTAATTGTGACGAGCAATGGGTCGAGCGTATGTATAACCTACTGGGTTGTAAGGGGGATGCTCTTCCAGTTAAATACCTTGGAATATCTCTAGGAGCTAATCCGAGGTTGGTGAAGACATGGAAGCCTATCATAGACAAGGTGGAGGAGAAACTCAGCTTGTGGAAGGCTAAGGTGCTAAACAAAGCCGGAAAGTTGGTACTTATCAAATCTGTGCTGAACAGTCTGCCAGTATACTATTTGAGCTTGTTCAAGATGCCGAAAGCTGTTGCTGAGAAATTGATTTCGCTACAGAGAAGATTCTTGTGGAGCTCAGAAGAGGGAAGGACTGGTATGGCATTAGTAAGGTGGGAAGTGGTCCAGACGCCGAAGAAACTAGGTGGACTGGGAGTAGGGGACGCTATGGTTCGAAACACAGCGCTGTTGTTTAAGTGGTGGTGGCGATTTGCAAAGGAAGATTGCCCATTGTGGAAAAAAGTTGTAGTTTCTTGTCATAATCTAAACCCCAACGAGCCTCTGTCGACTCAAGAACCGCCTACTAGAGGAGGACCATGGAAGGATATTTGCCAGTTACACATTATGAACCAACATCTAAGGGATAAGATGGTCGCAGGCCTGTCCATGGAGGTTGGAGATGGGCATCGGACACGTTTTTGGGAGGATGCATGGGTGATTGATGGACCTCTGAAGATTCGGTTCCCGAGGCTTTTCTCTGTTTCAAACCAGTGTGGATCCGTTATAGGGGACTGTGGTTTTTGGGATGGGCTTGAGTGGATTTGGAACTTCCAATGGAGGCGAGAACTCTTCCAATGGGAGTTGGAATCACTGAGTGCATTACATGAGGTTTTGAGACCTGTGAAATTATTTCATAACAGAGAGGACAGAGTGGTGTGGAAATATGATAGGCGAGGTGTTTTTACAACTAACTCATTTGTGCAGGTGATGCAGGAGGAACTGATCCCAGCGGAGGTAACCAGCTATAGCTTCACCATGACTATTTGGAAGGGGCTGGTTCCGCCTAGAGTGGAGCTCTTTGTCTGGTTTGTTCTGATAGGAAGAGTGAATACAAAGGACAGGTTGAGCCGGTTTGAAATTATCAGCCAGGAAGATGTTACATGTGTCCTTTGTAACAACGGGGTGGAGGATGTACATCACTTGTTTTTAGGATGTATCTTTGCATGGCAGGTATGGAGTGCTTGGATTTTAGCCTTTGGCCGACGGTGGTCTTACCCGGGATCGATGAAAGAACACTTTCTTAGTTGGACAGAAGAACCGCGAAGGATGGAAGAGCGTAATCACCGGTTGAGGTGCTTCTGCGCGATCGTCTGGAACTTATGGTTGGAAAGAAATAGACGGATTTTTCAGCACACAAGGAAAGGAGTTGAAGAAATCATCAACATATCTTCGAGTAGTACTAACGAGTGGAGTGGTAGGGATCTCTTTAGTTGTTGATGGCTATGCCGGAGATGACATAGGAACGGTTTGTGTAGTTATTTTTGTTAGGTCCGCTTGTTTTTAGTTATGTAACCTGGTCGCTCCACTACTATTGTGTTGAGCTGTTTGATTTCAAAAAAAATATTGATTTATATGAATAAATTATGATTTATAAATTTTAGAATATATCTAATAATTTTTAAAATTTTTTAATTTATTTATTATTTTGAATTATAATTTATGAATCAAGTCTTTAAATAAACTTGCCAGTTTGTTGAACTCATAAACAAACTGAAAAAAAGTCTTGAAAAAATAATAAATCTAGATTTGAGATATATTTACAATATGAGCCAGCCTCCGAGTTATGAACCTCTTATTTAGGTTTTACACAAAATTAATTGATCTTTGTGATGTAACTTGTAATTGTAAGCAATAAGATAGATAATGCACATCGATTGATTTTTATGGTTGTCCTTCCAATGGTGGTGTTGGTGATGGGATTGTGTCAAAATCGATGTTCTGAAAACCGGACCGGATCGGTTCAACTTCGAACCGGCAACATTAGCAGTCCGATCAGACATATAAAACCGCCGTTTAAAAAATTGGTGAAAAATCGTTGAACCAGACAAGAATCGGCTGGTTGAACCGAACCGGAACCCGCCGGTTTAGACAAAAACGGAAGCTCCTTCGTTTCTTTCTCCCTTTCCCCCCCTCTCTTTCTTTCATTCAGAAAGAAATCAAATCACACAACCCCAGCCAAAAAACCCTAGCACTGTAAGCCTGCACCACCGCCGCAAGGAGTGGCATACTGCCGCGTCCGTCGCACTCAAAGTTCGCCATCCGTCCGTCTATCTAGCTTCCCTCGTGATCCAAGTCTTCAACCCCTGTTCGCTGTCACCGATCGCGGCTGCTTCCTCGACCTCGGCGTCCGTCGTCTTTGTCTGCTCAGCGGCGCATCCGTCGCCGTTTGTTTGCCGTTCACGTTCGCGTCTTCGTTCAGCTGTCGTCTTCGTTCGCGTTCTTCGCCGTTCACGTTCGCTCGCCGTTCACCGTTCGAGTTCGCAGTCGTGTTCGGCTGGAAGCCACGTTGCTCTGCTTCAAACACTGCGACCAACCCGCGCGCTCCACCTAGCCGTTGAACTGCTCTCTTTTGTCGCCGCCGTGAGTTCCCTAAACCCGCCACCAGACAATACACTCACACAACACCAATACTCTGCTTCAAACTATGCAACTTATGATTTCCATTACAATAAGTAACTATTTGATTTGGTAGTGGTTTGGATTATTTCATAGATTGAATTAAAGTTACAATAATTATGTTCTCTTCTCTATCACATTGATACTAAGCTTTAAATTCTCTTATTTTGTTTTAATTTTACTGCACTCAACATGTTTGATGAAATGCTTTAACCATATTTCTGGTTGGTTTTATAATTTCTAGCTTTTAGAAACTTAGTAAGTTGATTGCATGTGAAATTAGAATAATTGGATCTTAGTAATTAGAAAATTTTAGCTGCACAAATAGCATCTTTGCAGAAAACATATTAGCATGATGATTCCACTTGCATTAGTGTTCTTCTGGTAAATTTTAACTGTTATTGTGAATTTGTTAATTTGCTAATTGTTCTTGTGTTGTTGTTCTGTTGTTCTTCTGTTACTTTTAATTTTTTTGTTTTTGTTGTGATTTTCTGTTCTTGATTTAAGCTGTGATTGAAGGTTCTTTGGTTTTGGTATTCTTCACTTTCCTGTAAGCTTAGCTTTTAATTTTTTGAGCATACACGGATCAAATCATTGTTTTCAGCAATGGTGATTTTTATATTTTTTTTGGGTTGCTTTGTTTTAAATGTTCCCATTGTTGTTGTGTTTTTGCTGTGATTTAAATGTTCTTTTGATTCTTTTTTTTTTTTTTTCCGAATGCCCAGTCAGTACTTGGTTGATTGGTTTTGCTCACTGAATGTATTTGATGATAAATTTTAAATTGATAACTCTATTACTGCTTTACTGTCTGTTTCTGTAGTTAAATTTTATTAAAGTTTCTTGAATTTGCACTGCTTATGTTATTGATTCACTGTTCCTTCATTGCTTTTTTTTTTTGTTAATCATTGTGATGAGCTTTGTTAAAATTGGGTTGAAAACTACTAATCTTTCTTCATTTTTCACTGTTCTAACTTCTGTTCTTATTAAAAGATTTGCAATTGGTGATCTTTTGATTTATTATATGCTTCATGTTTTCATTGTTCTGTTCTTATGAAGAAAAAATTTGCAATTAGTGATTGTATGATTCATGTTTTGATTGTTTTGTTATATAAACAAAATTCTGTTTTCATTGTTTGGTTGCACTGTCCCTGTTCTTGATCTCCGCCGACTTGCTACCACTCCTTTGTGTTGGATTCTTTTTGTTTCAGGCTTTGTTGTGTTTTTGTTTCAGCCTCTGTTGTGTTGTGTGTTTGTTTCGGGCTCTGTTGTGTGTTTATTGTGCAACACTATCATTTTTGGTTTTACTTTTTGACCTATCTACATTAAGACAATATTCTCTATCTTTAACTTGTGCATTGTAATTCAATCCAGATATTTTTAATGGAAGTATAATTATGTTAATTGTCAACAAATTTGCAGCAAGTTATTGCATATTTTGATGATTAATTACATTTAGTTGGTGATATTTTATGTAGGGTTTTAAATTTGAAAGATATTTAGGATGTTTATTTATAATTTATTTATTTTATTATGAAACGGTTTTTCCGGTTGAATCACGGTTAGACCAATTGGACCAGTAAACCAATGAACTAGTGACTAAAACGGTTTGATGACCGGTCCGGTTTTCAGAACCTTGGTCAAAATCATTGTTCTAAAAGCCAAATGAAATTAGGAAGGAGTGTGTTACGGAAATAAATCCTTTTAAATTTTTTTTAATGTAATTTTTTATTTTTTTTATTTTATTTATAAATTAATTACAAAAAATTATTTTTTATTCTCTCAAATAAAAAAATGGAGAGAATCTATTTTCGTGTTCTACTGCTCTCTTAATTCGGTCCTTAGAATATAATGGTTCCTTTCAAGAACCGGTTTCGAATTGGAAAAGCGTCCTAAAACCGTTGTTCTGGTTCAAAAAAATTGGCTCGGACCAAAACGAGTCCTGAAAAAAGCCGATATCGAACCATAACCCCACCCAACCCATTCTCCACACTCCTCTCCCTCCTCTCTCGCATCAGCGTCTTTCTCCTCTCTCTCATTGAGCCGGCGCCTCCCGTCGCGGCCGTGCGTTGCGCCGTGTTGTCCATTGATTCGGCTGTGTTCTTCTTCCACCGCTGCCTCAGTTCCGGTAGGTCCTCTGTCCTTTGATCACATGCTCTGCTCTTCTTGCTGTGTTGTTGAGTTGTTATTGCCTCATCTGTTTTTGTAATTTGTTGTGTTCTTTGTGCTTTTGTTGCTGTGATGTTGAGTTTTTGTTGCTGTTGCTTCTGTTTAGATGTTACTGTTGCTGTGTTGTTATTGATGATAAACTTTGATGTTGAGCAAAGTATTCCATGGCATTAGGGTACTTGTCACGAGAAAATACACACTTTACCCTCACCTAAATAGTTCATGGTTGAAAATGGTAGATTATTCTAATTACTGGTTGTTTGTTGAAATAGCATTGAGCAATGTGTTTTACTTTTAATCCAACGGGTATTACAACTTTAGGTGAGGACACTATCGAATGCCAAAAGCCTAAAACACACCTATTTGGGTCTGATTTCAATTCCACTGTTTTAGGAAGATTGATTTCTCATGTTATTTCACTTCCTTTGTCAGTATAATAAGGCAGCACCTTCTGATCATCGTGAGAATCGTTGCAGCCTTAACCTGTTTTGCCTTTGTTTGTTGTTGCCGGCACAAGAGTTTGTGCTGTTGTCGGAGCAAGACCCCTCAAAGTTGCTGTTGGCTCCTCGGCCTCCTCAATGTACCTTTGAATTTCGTGGAACAATGAACACGCCCATTATTGGTTAGTTTTCTTCCTTTTATTCCTCTCGTTCTTCACTTCATTGAGTTCTGAGGACTTTTTCACTTGTTTCAGCTATATTTTCCCTTTTTTCCCCCCTGGCTACCTTACTTTGATGATTTGTCATAAACATATTTTTCTTCTATTTTCGAAGTTGATGTTTGAACTTTGTAAACTATGCCCGGAAATTAACAAATTAAGGGTTGGTGCGGCTAAAAAAGACAGTGGTGATTCTGTTGTGTCTATGCTTTTTTTTTATATTTTAATTTTTGTTTTTGTTTGCTTAGTTGTCCCTTCTTTCTGAAACCATTATTGTGTGAATGTATTGAAGATCCGTTGCAGGGAGACTTCCCCGAAGTGATTGAGGAGTATTTGGAGCATGGCTGTATGAAATGTATTGCCTTCAATCGCCGCGGTACCCTTCTTGCTGGTAAACACACTAATGAACTGTTTAAAAAAGCCTAATACTCTTATTTTATACTTGAATTGCCTTTACAAATGAACTGTTTGTCACTTTTGAATGGAACTTTTGTGATCAAGTAACTTTTCTCTAGTTGTTCAGAAGAATAGAATAACATATTTCAACTTATGTTGGGGTGAGATATAGTAATCATTGGATTTAAGGGTGGAGAGTCTATGCTTAATTTTAGTAGTTTGGCTTGTTTGTAATTCATGTTATTGGCTTGAAATAATTGGCAGGACTTTATGAGTGCATTTTGCTTTGCAACTGGTAACTTTGTGTTGAGAACTTATATTATTGGTAACCCTCTTTATATGGATTAATTACATAATAAAGACAAGCTTAAGAGATATTTGCAGATTAATACCCATGTAATTATGGCTGTAATTGACTTGATATGCCTGTGTGGTCTAATTTACACATAGAAAGTAAAGAAAGAAAAAGAAAAATAGATTAGGTTTCTACCTGATAATCCTAATATGCTCAAGTGCTTTGCCCACTGCTAAGCAGCAACTTTTCCTAATATGCCACAATTTCAGCAGTTTCTTTGCTCTCTAGAACTCATGATGGGATGCTAGGATCCAGGAGTTGAAGGAGGTTCAGTACCATTAGCATGGGTGCTATGTCTAGGGATCCTGGTGGGTTGTTAGGAATTAGGATCCAATTGAAATATATGGAACTTTAGTATAAAAATGCATGTATGGGATTCACAGGAGGGTTTATAAGGCATTGGGTTCTCTAATTGTGAATTTGTGATAGCTAATTTTTGGGGTGTGGTTCTTCAATGGTATTAGATATACCCTCAAAATTAGGAAAAATTTTCCCTGACCAAAGTTACCTTTCTTGTCACTGGTTAACCAAACATAATGTATTAATAAAATTAAAACCTTTTTGTTTACTCCATTCTAAATGCAAACACAATTAGTGTGTTTTGCTTAAGAGCCTTCCTGATATAATTTTTAGAATGTTAGTTTCTGTGAACTTATGGTGTGTTGAACATTTGTAGACTATCATGACTTCAGGATTTTCTGATGGTATTGTCTTGTATAAAGTTTAAACTTCTACTATTGATGATTGGCTTTTGTTATATTAACTGCTTGTTGGGATACCATTAATAGTGCGATTAAAATATCAAATTTATTTGACCTACCTCCACTATTAAAATAAAAAGCAAGCTGTATAACGATTAGATTTTGTATTTTACGCTCTACAGTTCCTAATTTTTCATACCATTCAGTAAGGGCAGAGGTGCATCTGCTATAATTATTTGCAGGCTGTAATGTTTGTTCTGGTTTAATCTATTATTGTGTATTGATGGCGTGTCTATTTAGTGATTTTGGTTTTGGTAAATATTACCGCTACTGCTGAACTTTTATGGCATGTTTGGTTGGGGTTAAACTTTACCAAAATGAGTTTCACGTGCAAATTTTTACATGAAAGTGGGGGCACAATTATTACTAGTTGGAGATACTATGTGTCGTCAACTTACGTGCTCTTTATTATTATTTTTTTTAATTGAATCAGCTGGGTGCAATGATGGAAGTTGTGTTGTCTGGGATTTTGAAACCCGGGGAGTTGCTAAAGAGCTTCGGGATAATGAATGTTCTTCTCCCATAACCAGTGTCTGTTGGTCAAAGTGCGGTAATCGAATTCTTGTATCTGCTGCCGACAAATCGTTATCATTATGGGATGTTTTGAGCGGTAAAAGAATGACAAGAATAGTCTTGCAACAAACCTCTCTACAAGCCCGTCTTCATCCAGGTTCCTCTATGCCGTCTCTATGCTTAGCATGCCCTCTCTCGTGTGCTCCAATGATTGTTGATTTGAATACAGGCAACACAACTTCACTTAAAGTTTCTGTCTCAGAGATATCCAATGGACCAAACCTTCCATCGCGTAACAAGTGTTCTGATGGAATTACCTCCTTCACACCAACTGCTGCTTGCTTTAGTAAGTATGGCAGTCTGGTTTATGTGGGGAACTCAAAAGGGGAAATTCTTGTAATTGATCATAAAGATGGTGAAGTGCGTGCCATGGTTCCTATCTCTGGTGGTTCTGTAGTGAAGAACATTGTGTTCAGCAGGAATGGACAGTATCTACTTACAAACTCAAATGATCGAGTAATCAGGATCTATGAAAATCTTCTTCCCTTGAAAGAGGAAGTAAGGGCACTTGATGACCTTAATAAGAACTTCAACGATCTTGATGGAGTTGAGAAGTTGAAGGCTGTAGGAACAAAATGCTTAACTTTATTTCGGGAATTTCAAGATTCAATTACAAAGGTGCACTGGAAAGCGCCCTGTTTCAGTGGTGATGGTGAGTGGGTTGTCGGGGGTTCTGCTAGCAAAGGAGAACACAAGATTTACATTTGGGATAGGGCTGGGCATCTTGTGAAAATTCTTGAAGGGCCTAAGGAAGCTCTTATTGATTTAGCATGGCATCCTGTACGTCCTATTGTTGTATCTGTTTCTTTGAATGGAATAGTTTACATTTGGGCTAAAGATTATACTGAGAATTGGAGTGCATTTGCTCCCGATTTCAAAGAGCTTGAGGAAAACGAGGAGTATGTAGAGCGAGAAGATGAATTTGATTTGATTCCTGAAACCGAGAAGGTAAGAGGTTGCTAGATTATTGGTCATGCTGTCCTTCTCTTTCGTTTTTCTTCTCCCGTTGTTTAGTCCTTAGTTCATATGCACGTAGGTAAAAGGTTCTGATGTTAATGAAGATGAAGTTGTTGACATTGTAACGGTGGAGGAAGATGCTGCTTTCAGCGACTCTGATATGTCTCAAGAAGAGTTATGTTTCTTGCCAGCAACTCCCAGTCGTGATGTTCCTGAACAAGATAAGTGTCTAGAAAGTTCTTCAAAGCTAGTGGACAGTACCAACACTGGATCCCCACTTTCAGAAGAAGCTGGGCCAAATGGACATATGCCGAATCAAGCCTCAAGTCCAGTTGAAGGTAAAATCGTCCCTTATGCTTGTAGATGTGTATTTTAGATTGCTTAAAATTGCTATTTCGACAAGAAAAATTGTGACACCTGCAGTTAAATTTATTTCGTCTCGTTTCATTTGGCTATACGTCTTGAAATTTTGAACCCCGCTTGCGTAAACTACATAGACTTTTGCATTTTAGGAATTTGGCACTTAAATTTTCTTTTGCAGATGATGCTGGTGGTGCACGTGTTAAAAGAAAACGGAAACCTTCTGAGAAGGTGTTGGAGTTACAGGCAGAAAAAATAAAGAAACCATCAAAACCTAGCAAATCCTCTAAACCTAAAGGCAAATCTTTGGTTGATCAGGATAATAGTAATGGTTTTGACGGTGTTGAACTTACAGACGAATAATAGCAGATTGCAATTTCTTCTGTGTTGGAAAAAAAAGACATTGTACTATAGTTTACTTTCTTTTCATATCTAGGATCCTGACAAGAGAAAGTTAATGGTTAGAAATCACATAGTATGGATTGGTCACGTGAATGTTTTATTGAATTGATCATGGAACTAAGCGTTTTTGTATAGTTGAATTGGTAAAAGCTTAGTTTAGTTGAACTAATTTTTAGTTAGTTTCAGAACTTGTTGGGTTTATTGGTTTTAATTGTAATGCACAAGTGCCATTTCCGTAGTATGTGGATGGACTCCAGTAATGCTACATATCTGGCCAGTTTTAGCCAACTTGTAGAGTTGTAGCCTATTTAAAACATGAATGTTTTATTATTACTGTCATTTAGATATGACGAGCCTGTTCATTTAGATGTGCTGTGTTAATTGGCATTTGTTATTATTACTATCATTTAGATATGACGAGCCTGTTCATTTAGATGTGCTGTGTTAATTGGCCTTTGGTCCTAAAGCTTTTTTAGTATTCAGTCACATGTATATTATAGATCTAATATTGCAAATGTTGCCTGTGATGAACATACATAGGTAATGACTAACTAATTAAATCAATTTGAGCACCAGAATATGATATCCGATATTGCTTATTATATTAATGAGATTGTTTTTCCATTCTAATCAAGAAGGATGTGGTCACCTTAGCTTATATTTTTTTCTTTTTCTATAGTATCTCCCAATTCAATAGGCCAAGAACTATGGATCTGAGTTTCATTAAGGGTTTATTGTGGGCTAATGGATTGTTGTATGTGCAATGTAGGATTCAAATTCCCGATAATTACTTACGCATAAGATTCGATGGTCCTAGAACGTTTGGACTATCTAATGCTCTAGTAACAAAACATTTTTTTTTAATTTTTTAATAATTATTAAATAATTTTTATTTAATTTTAATTACAACTTAATCTTTTATATATTATTTAATTATTAAATCTACGATTTATTTTATAAATTATTTTATTGTTTATTTATTATTTTATTAATAATTAGAAACAAAAATAACAATGAAATAATTTTTTCATTAATCGTGACCTTCGTATATATTTTGGCCATGCGATGAGTTTTTTGTCCTTAAACGCAAGAAAACAATCGAATTATGCTGTAGAATGAGTTTTATCAAAATTTAATTGATACATAATCGATTGAATTTTATAAGTGATTAAAGGTATTTTCGTATTCAATCGATTGAATTGAGAACTGCAATATGTATTAAGCCGTTATAACTTTTTTCGCCCTTTTTTTATAAATTATTATCTTAATATTCATCTATCTTATCGTTAAAATTCCATCTTCAATTTTTTAAGTTCTTATTTTTTTTGGTGAACCTTTTAAGTTCTTATTTTGATTTAGATATCATAGTTCAATATTAATATTAACAATTAGTGAATAATCTATCATCAATTTATTTTTCAATTACCCAATTCTACCATTGTAATCGTTTATCAATCTCCTTGATTATCAACTTGTTCATAGCTTCTGTTTATCGTTTATCCATCTCCTCAATATCCCATTTTTTAGAGAATTCTATTCCAAGGGTTAGTCAATGCAAAACACATTACTCTAAAGAATAGTAGGAAATTAAAAAAAAAAATCTACATAAGAATTAAAAAATATTAATTTATGTCACAAACATCTAAGGAATGGAAATAACCTTAATATATGCAAACATATAAATAAAATGCAAAGAAATAAAAAATAAAAAATATTTTTTTATAAACAATTAATTATATAAAATAAAATATAATTTACAAGACATAATATTTGTATGGCATGATTGTTGAAATAATAAATGAAAATGACATTACTTCATCATAAAAATGTGAGTTTTTTTAAATCGTTAAACCATTAATCATACCAATCGATTAAATACTCAAATACTCTTAATCACGTACAAAATTCAATCGATTTTATTACATAACCAATCGATTGAATAAGAAAATACTCTTGTTGCTTTGCGAAATTCAATTGATTGAATTTTGAGAAAACTCATATTGCCGTGTGCGATATTCAATCAATTGTATTGTACGTCTAATCAATTAAATTACCAAGGAACACGAGATCTAACGGATCAAGGACAAAAAAAATCGTTGATTCGCATTGTCAAAATATTTATGAAAGCTTACGATTAATAAAAGATCTGTTTCGTTGTTTTTATTTCTAATAGTTAATAAATATGATAGATGAATAATAAAATAATAATTTATAAAATAGATAGTAAATATAATAATTAAATAATATATAAAAGATTAAGTTGTAATTAAAATTAAATAAGGGGTAATTAGCCAGTATTAAAAAATTTTTAAAAATATATATTTTATTGTTACATTAGCTTATATATAATCACACGTAGGGTTGATTTAAAAAAAAAAATTTAAATCGGACTAAAATAGGAAGCAAAGCTAAGTGTTATTTTTGGTCAGAAAAGCAAAGCAAAGCTTAAAAAACATGGTGATGGCTGTGGGCTCGACCTGGGCTTGAGGCTCACTGGATACGGGAACAATTCTGTTTGCTTCGGGTTCGGGTATGGTGGGTGTGTCCGGGCATCCGTTTGCGCCTGGAAGCCCGTGACAAAAAAAAAAAAACCCCCTAAAACCCTTGACTCCTCGCTGGTTACTCCCTGCTTCCTCTCTGGTGACTCCCTCAGCCTCCACTCCGCCATTCGCACAAGCCTCGCCATCTTCTTGTCACCCTCTCCCTCTCTTCGGGTCTGCTTCTCCCTCTTTAATTCTTTTTACCCTTTGGAGTCACTTGAATCTGAATGTGAACTGATTTTTGTTCATTTAAATTTGGTATCATTGTTCTGGTTAACTAACAAAACAGTGTAGCTAAACGCAGAGCAAATATGAAATACAGTATTTAATCTTGAATTATTGTTTGTGTATTTTGAATGATTGATAATGATCCTGACTCATGTATTTGATTCCTTCGGGATTTGAATTAGGTGGATCTGCAGCTCTATAATTGGACCTTTTTATTATTGAAGGTGTTGGAGGAGGGCTAGGATTGCTTGACCTTAAGATATTGAGGTGTGCTTTGAACACCAACATTTCGTCATTCCCTCTTTTTTCTTCTCTGCATTAAAGATTCAGAGTTGAATTGTAAAGTAACTTATTTTACAAAAAAAAATGGATATTAGAAGAATGCAGAAGAACATTCATATTTGATACACTCTTAGGCATTATTAGAAGTTTGTTACCTGATTAGTCCATAAATAAGGGCCTTAACTATAGTAATTGTTAACATGATTACTGAATAATTAGGTATTAGTTACTTGATTAGTCTGTAAATAACTGCCTTAGCTGTTGTAAACATATGATGATTGTTGAATAATTGTCAATTGAAAAATGTGTTTAATGTTTTTTAAGGTCAAATGGTGCCAAGATGGAAAGGAAAAGATGCAAAAGCTAAAAAGGATGCAGAAGCTGAAGCACTTAAAGAACCAATGTCAAATATAATATCTGAACTTCAGTCCTCTCTAGTTCAATCAGATGCATATGGAATATTGTCCAACAAAAGTGTTCACTATGCAGCGGGAGCAGAACAAATTGTGTTGCTTGATAAAGCATGCTTTGGTAGACCAGTGGGAACGGTTGAAAAGGACAAAGTGTGGTTTCAATTAAGCTTGGAAGAAGCATTTTTCCTATGTTACTCTATGAATTGCTTGAAGATTAATGGTGGCAATCGGATTCCCCGAACCAATGAAGACCTATGGCATTACATGAAGTCCAGGAAAGAAACATTCCCAAATTTCTTCAAGGCTTATTCTCATCTTAGAATGAAAAATTGGGTTGTGAGGTCGGGCTTTCAGTACGGTGTTGACTTCGTTGTGTATCGTCATCATCCATCTCGTGTTCATTCAGAGTACGGTGTACTTGTTTTATCAGATGGGGAGACCGTGAAAGATGTAAATGGAAGATTGAGAGTATGGTCTGATGTTCATTGCGCAACGCGATTAGTTGGAAGTGTTGCAAAGACCTTGTTGGTCCTATACATCAGTAAAAATGGTAGCAGGGATGACTCACCATCATGCTTGGCTGACTCACCATCATGCTTGGCTAACTACACTGTCGAAGAGCGCACGATCGCCAGATGGAGTCCGGAACAATGTCGTGAAAGTTGCAGGTAGCATAACCAGGGAATATTACTCGGTGGTACACGTACAATGTCACTTCATTGGATACTAATCATACTATATTAATATTTAATATAAATTACAATGTAAAAGAAAATTCATTGTTGTGTTTATACTTTATAGTCTTTGCCCACTCCTCTCTACTTCCATGGATTTATAATTCTTGTGGAGTTTGTGAGTTGGCAAACTACTCCAAGGAGTGTTGGAGCTGTCACAAATAATTAAAACTGCCCAGCACAAGTTTTGTTATTTCTGATTTTGCCACCATTTAACTACTAAGATTTACAATTTTTTTACAAATTATTCCCCAAATTAATCATAAGATCCAGTTTAATTTCCCCCAAAATAATAATTCCAAACTGTTAGAAAATGATTATTCTGGATGAAGATAGTTCAATTTTAAATGGCTGTTCAATGAAACAAGTCGCTTGTCTGGCATGTCAGCAAGTATAGATTTCATTGCAATCAATAATCTTAATTACTAATTATTAACCAAGTATTTCGAATTTCTAGCTGGTGTTATCGGCAAGGAACTTCAAAAAGAAGCAGCAAGTTGCATAGTTTAATCTGAAAGCCTTTAACAGTTTTTCGTTTTTTTCCTTTTTTTGCGCCATGGTATTCCCCGTTTCGACAGGTTAAGGACTAATCCGTTACAAATCTGAACTCCATATAAGGGTTTGCTACTGGCCAATAGATTGTTATATGCACATCGCCAAATTTGAACCTCCCATACTTGGTTAAGATGAGTTGACTACTCAACCAATTCAAGTTGGTCTGCCGCGTTTTAAAGGTTAAGCAAATGTACCTCTTTACATGAAGGTGGAGTATACCGAAATGGTTCAAGATCTCCTGAAAAAACCCACCTGCTCTATTGTTTTCGAGTGCATACCTGAAGAAATACAATATAAGTTTCAATAGATCCTGCAAGGGTGTTGGAGGAAGCACACTCAATTACAAAAGCTATGGATTCCTCTACTTGGAATAATACAGGTGTTTCTGATCTGTTTCATTCACTTATATTGCTCTAAACATTTGAAAAAATGCTGATAACCTTTTACTCCCCTGGAATAATCACTGTCAAAGAATAGCACCAGAAAAAATTATTATGGGGAAAATTAAACTGGATCTAATGATTAATTTGGAGATCAATTTGTGGGAAATTTGTAAATCTAAGTTGAAATGGTGGCAAAAAATAGAAATAATAAAACTTGTGTTTGGGGCAAATTCTTAATTATTTGTGACAGCTTTATCATTGGAGCTGTCGTGGGAAGTTCCATGGAATACATAAAGATTCACTATTTCACTCTATGGACCCTTCATATCTAAGTTTATTGTTACCCTCTATTATTAAAAAGAAAAAAAGTTGTTTATTGGGCGGTTTAATTCTTCAATTCAAATTAATTTGAAAGAATTAACTAATAAACTTTTCCATTCTTACAATGATGGTGTTGGTGGTGGTAATAATAATAGTGGTGGTAATAGCAGTAATAATAATAGTAATGGTGAGAGGGAAAGAAAAAAAATGAAAGGGGTAAAATTAGCTGTATTATGCTGATGGTAGTTTTAAAAACAAATAAAATCATAAACTTTTTACAAATATTATGGAAAACAAATTTTATCATTTTATTTTATATAAAGTGTACCAATCAATAATCAAGTAGCACTTAGCTGATTTCGTTCTTAAATATCTAATTAGAAGTTTGAACCTTGCTTATGAACACATTGGAAAAAAAAAAAACCCTACCAATCAATCATGATTCACTTATTCACCTTTTAGGGAATTTTTTTAAATAATTAAAATAAATGTTTTATTTATTAAAATAGATAATTTATAATTTTTTTTTTATCAATTTTCATCTTTTTACCTATCTTGTTTACAATGTAAACGATTTGAATTTGAGTCTATTTCATTTACATTGTAAACGAGATAAGCCATATCATGAGTTACATGTATCATGTTTGCACACGTGTTGTGAAATGTGGCTTATCTATATTCAAACTTAAATCGTTTACACTCTAAACGAGATAAGTATGACTGACCCTATATAAGGATGTTGTTTATAGTGCCTCAAATGTCCCTTTCATTATCCCTTTCGCTTCATTTCTCCTTCTCTATTCTTGAGATACTCAGATATTATAGCACGCGCAGATGCACGAGACGGTGACATCAACCGCCTGAATGCGACTGGCACATCGCGAGAGCGATCGACTTCGAGGTTAGTTGTCATTTTCCTGTTTTAAATAAACAACCATATAATGTTATAGTTATAGTACTTTTATAGATTCAGTATTATTATGCATGCATAGAATAGAGGTTGTTGTTCAACTATCGATAATCCGGAGACATGGTGGGGCTAAACAGGTGTGCAATCTGCTAAATTTACGTACCTCCCTAACGAATTAAAATATAATCGATCGACATTCTAACCAAAATAAACACGATAAATAAGATAATGAATTACAATATAAAGCAAGGCTTACCAATATCCGAGATTCTGTCGGAGGGTGACACAGAGACTCCAAGGACATCCATCAGTAAATTGCCTACAATGCACATGGTACTTTAACTGATCTGACTCCACAACTTGGTACTCAACACTTCTCTAAATGTTATAATTCTTCACACCTTGCATGACTGCCTCTTTGCTTCTGAATCTATGACTAATCCGAAACTCTACTTTACTCCCTGTGTTGTAATCGTCCCCATTCATATTGAAAAAAATAGAGTTACCTTGTGCATCGCGTCCAGATCCAATGTGTGATAGTGGCTGGGTACAACTAATAACTCCAAAATCTTTTATGGGACAGGCAGAAGATACCAAACTGATTCACCTACCGGAGTCTCTGGTACGAAGTCCTCATCCTCATCATCATCAGAAGAACCACCCCCATTGCTATCGGCAACATATTCTTTGTCGGACTCCTCACAGTCCACGTCTATGGGCACCTCCACACTAGCACAGTGTAAGGAGTGGTGCAAAAAGTGCGTCATCCTGGATAAAATTTGTAAGACCTAGAATTTTCAAATAAATCTTGTTATGAATTAATTTTAATTCATTTATTCATTAGAAATTTTATTCTCAGAAATTATTTTATTAAAGTTAATTAAATCAAAAATTAAATCAGGTTTTGAAAATTAAATAGAATTTTACCTAATTTTATAATTATTAAATTATTTTCTATATTTAAATTATAAAGTTGGTAGTTATGAAATAATAAGAATTTTATATGATTTGATTTTAGATAATTTAATTTATATTATTTAATATTTTAAGTTAAAGATAAAGAGAAATTAATTATATTATCATGGATTTTCAATTAGAGTAATTTATTGAGAATCAATTAGTACTTTTATACCACAAATAATATTTTAAAGTAATTTTAGAGATTAAATTAGTTTTACAAATATTAATACTTTATGCTCCAATTTTATTAAAATTACCAAACTATCCCTATACCTAATTTTTACCAAAACCCTAAATTAGCCAAAATTCCCAAACTCACTCTCCTAACCCTAATTTTATTACATTTTCCCCCTTCCTCCTTATCTCAGCGCCGCCATACTTTTCCTCAGCTTCAGAAAATCAGGAAAAAGAAGAAAGAAAAAAAGGGAGAAGGGAAACGAGGAGAGCAGAGGAGGGCGGAGAAGACGACCGCGCCGGCGCGTTGGGCCTCGCCGCCGCCGTCGCGTCGTTGTCGGACCGTGACGAGGGGGCGTTTGTGGAGGGAGCCATGAGAGAGAGACGAGCGTGAGTCAGGACGGGGAGGGAGAAGCCACCGCCGTGTATCCTCGTTGCCGTAGCTGAAGCTTGAACACCGCTGCAACCACCGCGTGCTATCATCTTCAGATCCGCCGTCGAGCAGAAGCCGTTCGCCACTGCTGGACCTCCGTCGCCAGCGATTCGCCGCCGCTAAAGCCCATCACTGCCGCCGTGACACCGCCGCGGAGAGAGGAAGTGACGTGATTAAAGAGAGGAGGAAGAAGGAGACCTGCGCGCCGTCGGAGCCAGTGTCGCCCAATCGCCGCCATTCACCCCTTGCCGTCACCGTTCAGGCCACTGCCAAGTCACCGTTGATGAAGCTTCAGCCACCGCCACGCCTGGCTGTCGCCAGGGTTGCCTCCGCCGCGTCTCACCACTAAAGAGAAGCCTTGCCTACGCTGTTGCCGAACCGGGCCAGATTCACCGGTAACCCTATTTCTGCTTTCTTGAACCCTGTTCCACTTCTATTTTGTTTCACTGTTTTGATTATTGTTGGTGTCTCTGCTGCCTTAATTATTCAGATTAATGCTACTGCCGCCACTGGCTTGTTATTTCTGCTTGGCTGTGCCCTTATTCGTCGTTCTAATTGTTGAAAGGAAATGTTGTCGAAGCTATAGTTTCTCCGTTCCCCATTCTCTTGTTTCTTTTCTGGTAGGACAAATTCTATTGTACTTTATCTTGCCATAATGCTCCATTTCGATTCTATTTTATTAGTGCGTAATGTTTCTCTTTGCCTTGCTTGGTTGTGTTTATTCTGGCTGTTAGCTAAAGCTGCTGTGTTTGCGATTATTACTTTCGCTTGCCATTCTTCTTCACTAGCAGAGCTTGGAATACGAATCATAACGTAGCTGCAGCAGAATAAGGTGAAAAGAGGGTTTGTCGCGTTAAAATCGCTGCGGGTTTGATTCTTTGAGGTAGGGTTTTTCTTAAAATCTAATTTATATTACAGAGTTGTGATAAATAGATATTAATGTGAGAGAACATATGCCTGTGATTATAATTGTCTTCTAAATGTGGTTGTTTGCTGGACTGAATGACTGATTGCTTGATTGCTTGAGTAGTTTGTGATTTCTGAAAAGAAATTAGTTTGAAAGGTTATTTAGTTGATTATTATGAAAAATGGCTTTTCTTGGTTTTGAAGCTATTTTTGATGATGTAAAGAAATTGGCTTTGGAAATGGTTTAATTTTGAGTTAGTGACTTTATAAATGATTTAGTATTTGAGATGGTTTGATTTTAAAAAGAGATTTATTATGGGCACTGATTCGCTTTGAAAATAATTTGATATTGGAACTAGATGAATCTTGGAAATGATTGAGGTTTGGAAAGGGTTTGAGAAATGTTTGGATGGGACCCGAAAAGGGTGGCAGAATCCGAGTTTTAGAGGAGATGCTACCAAAATTTTATAAAATTAGAAGTTTCATTTGAAGTAGTTATTTTAAAAGGTTTAGTTTTAAGCATTATATTATTTAAGATTACTTCACTTATCAAAGAAAAAGTTATGTTTTGGATTGAGAATTGTTAGTGAACGAAACGGAAAGAAGGATGATGAGGATTGATTTGAAATATGATTTTTGAAATGAACTTGGAAATGAGATTTGGATTGATGAACGATTATGATGTTGAGAATGTTGAGATGTGAACTTTGAATTATTCACATGGCTTATGAATTTGAAATATCTGAGATACGAGGTTCCCTGGATTAAGTGTCGTGGCTTGCCACCACGTGTACTGGGTTGAAAACTCGATATTCTGTTGACCCTACGACGTAAGTGTGTGACCGGGTACTATATAAATTCCTGGGAATGTTACCCCCATTGAGTAATATTGATTATTTGAGAAAAAGCTATGCATAGACTCTTGGGGATGCACGTCGGGGGACAGTCTAAGTACAATTCAGACTTGTCGGGTTGGCTGGATAACCGACAGATGAGCCTCATCAGCCATAGGACAGGCATGCATCATATGCATTTGTATGTTTTGCTTGGGTTTGAACTTGTTTTGGTTTGTCTAATTGCTAAACTGTTCTTAACTGCTACTTGAACTATTTGCTGTAATTGCTACCTACTTGTGCTTTCCTTGTCTGTCTTGCTTGTGTTTGTCCTGGTGTGCTACATTTGAGAATGAACTTTGGTGCTGAATTGATGACTGTGCTGTTTGATTGCGTGGTTAGTTTCTGATTGAGATTTTCTTATAAGAAAGGAAATGTTTTTGAATTTTCGAAAGATTAAACATTGTTTCTTTGAAAAAGTTTTTGAACGATTTCCTATGGGTTCTAAAAGATTCATAAAGCAATGATAATCACTGAGCTTGAGAACAGTTTTCTTATTAAATATCTTCTTATGACAACTTTGAAATTTCATGGTGAGACCGTGTGGTTAGGTTCTCACCCCCTATAGCTTTACCTTTTCAGGAACTGGATGAAGAAGCATTAAGAAGAGTTATACTGCGTTTGGTTTATATGCTGTTGTATTATTTAGATTATTTTCTTCCCTCGTCTTTGTTATTACAAGTTTGTAAGAGGGATAGGAATTGTATGTTTTATATATATAATATATTGAGTTATTATGTAAGGAGTCTTGCATATGAATCTATGCCTGCTTGTTTGTTTTTTTTAAGATAAAGTTTTTACTTCCAATGTTCAAAGAAATCAGCGATACAGTGTCGAGTCACAGGCTCCTATTTTAGTATTTAATATGTAAAGTAGTCGTAATACTTCCTGCTATCAGAGTGGCGCAGCCGGAAGCGTGACTTCTAATAGTGAGGGTGTTACATTATGGTATCAGAGCGGTCTTTCCTGTAGAGCCTGAGGAATGGACCGGTTATGCTTCAATTGCATACTCTGAGAGTCTGTCATGTAGTAGGTCTTGTTCGAATAACGAGAATTAGAGCTTTATGCACATGACGGTCTATTGATTAATGCCATTAGTCTTGCATTGAATAATCCCTGGTATTAAGTTTGGCCAGCTTAACACTAGTGAATTATGTATATGCAAGCATTAATGGGTTATCGTAGACGATATGCGAGTCATAGATAACACGAGTCACGGGTTTTGGGAACGTTAGAGACTAAATTTCAGAGATTAGTTCCGTTTCGACGTATAATCTTTATTTGTGCTTGACGTTATCTTTTCCTTTATCAATAGTATTGGAATCTCTAGTTCTTGATTTCTTCTTGGAATGTGTTTTGGATATTTTTCTACCATATCTTGTCATTCATATATATCCTTGTTTGATTATGTTCCTAATTGTTGCTTGAATCTTTAAAGAACATTCAACCTTAACACTGTTCATAAATTTGGTATTTGTTGATTTGATTTCGAATTAATTTTGGTGCAATCCATAATCCTTGATTCCTAAGTTATTTGAAATCTTAAGAGTCACGATTCGTAGTAAACTGATTATGCGATTTAGTTCTCCTGTTTCGTGTTCTGTAACTATTGTGTGTCCTGCTCGGATTACAATCTTTGGTTTTGTGTTTCTTCGTAAAAATGATAAAAACTGACCTTGTTTTAATAAAATGTATCAATTCTAGTAGTTTTCTTCTACAACTCTTATCTTGGAATTGTTTTTGAAAATAGTTCTATTTTGGTTCTTTTTCAGTTTGATTCTGATTGTAACCATTATTTGAATTCTAAATATGACAACTTTTGATTTTGTAAGTACTTTTCTACAAAAAAAAAATAAAAATTTTCTTTATATAGTTACAACATGCTTCTATCTAAAAGTACTACTTAGTCTTCATTTATCTTTACAAGAATACTTTACCTTAAATTTTCTCATTTGAACATAATTTGATTCTTTTGCAACATTATTCGAATTTTTATGCATATATATATATATATATATATATATATATATATATATATATATATATATATATATATATATATATATATATATATATGAACTTTTCAAATTTTCTAAAGCAAGATTTCTGCTTTTATTCCAATTAATTTTCATTTAATAAACTTCATATAAATTATTTTAATTTGAATTTGATTTAGCATAACATAATATTTACCTGTGTTTAGTTTTTTTGAAAAATATTAAATTTATATACTTTCTTTAGAAAAATATAAACCAATTCCTTTAGGTTCATTCCAAATTGTTGTACTCTTTTTACTATTATTGCCCATGTCGAAACTCTTTGATTCAGAATTCCTTCTTAAGCTTTCGAATTAACTCCCTTTACACTACACTCCATTGCTTATATACATCTTTGTCTGTTGATAACCTCACGTGTTCTTTCAAATTCTTGCGAAGTACCATCCTTGTCCAACTGCGAACCTGAGTATTCTCCCGATTTCTTGTAAATACTATTTGTGTTGTCTGTAATATTCTCAATTGTTTATCTCATATCCTCTCTTTTTATTAGATAAGATGATCTTCTTCTTGAGTTTATCTATTCCCTGTGGATCTTTCATTTGATTGTGTTCCTATACATTCCCCTGGATTTTGTAAATGACGTCCTTGACTCTGGTCACTTTCTTGTGAATCTTGTACTTTGGTTTAGCTTGAATTCAATTCTAACGAATGCACCGTTCTCTTCTCATCGTCTCCATTAAAATTCTTTAATCTCTCCATACGTCCGTCTCATTTATAAACTGCTATTTGAATCTTTAAGAATATCTATCCTTGTCATTATACTTCTCTTTGACACAACATTGGAATTGTTTTGCATACAATGCCGACCCTTGAATCTTTGAAAAGTAAAGTACTCATTTTTATTATATTCTATTGGCTTATGTGTTCTAATTTGTATCACTCAATTTGATGTGTCGTTCTTCTTTCTCTTTCCTTGGAATGTAATTTAAATTTCCTTGCTTCGCGATTTGTACCTTACACGTATCTTGACTGTTTACACCTCTGACTATGTTAAAACTCTTGCAACATGGCTATTAATTCCATATTCCTCCATGAACTATGAAAACCCCGTAGTCATTTGAAGTTGTTCTGCGGTAATGCGTCATCATAGTCTTTAATCATTCATTTTCTATGAAATCTCATACTTCTTTGACTCAGCTTGGATATATTTTAAATAATGCGCTGATTTTCGTCTTATTGATCCTATTGCATTTCTTTGACCCAAAGGTTATCTTTGAAGTTGTCAATTGATTTCTTTCTAGCAAACTTCGTTGCTTGAGCATCCTTGTTTACTTGCAATTGTATTTATTCTTTCAAATTCTTGCGAACGCGGTCCCTGTCACTTCTCTTTCTTTTCTATGGTCTATTATCCTTCTGAATATACTCGAGATTAGTTTTGGTATCTTGTGCGACCGTTAGACTTAGTAAACGACACATTAGTCCTTTAGGACACATTTGATGAACGTAAAAGGTAAAATTCGTAGGTGTATGACATCACAGGGAGTTGTGAAACCTTGTTTTACGGGAAAGAGTTCTGTTGATGTGAGACTTATGACCAGTAGTAAGGTTTGCAAAGTGTTTAACAAAGTTGAAAACCTTCGAATAAGTTGCTCAATGAAGTACGGTTAAGAATGGTAGAGATAAGTTAAGTTGAAGTTTGAATAATTGAATCTCTGAAGTTGGTATGAGATTAGTATGCAAACATTAAGCACATCGTTTTAACCCCAGCTTGTTTTATAACCTTTTACCGTCTTGCTTTACCATCACATATTTGAAACATATCATCTTGTACATCAAGCCTATCTTGTAACTTCTGTTTCGCATCACACTTATATCCTTTATAACCTTATGCCATATGAAAATTCTGGTATTTGAAACTATATGAATATATATACTGAGAACTTTTTACCTTTTCTTTAAATAAGTTCAAGAGTGAAGTAATATGAAATCTCTTTTATTTTGTATCAATTTTCGAGGGCGAAAATTTTTATAAGGTGGGTAGGATGTAAGACCCAGAATTTTCAAATAAATTTTGTTATGAATTAATTTCAATTCATTTATTCATTAGAAATTTTATTCTCAGAAATTATTTTATTAAAGTTAATTAAATCAAAAATTAAATCAGGTTTTGATAATTAAATAGAATTTTACCTAATTTTATAATTATTTAATTATTTTCTATATTTAAATTATAAAGTTGGTAGTTATGAAATAATAAAAATTTTATATGATTTGATTTTAGATAATTTAATTTATATCATTTAATACTTTAAGTTAAAGATAAAGAGAAATTAATTATATTACCATGGATTTTCAATTAGAGTAATTTATTGAGAATCAATTAGTACTTTTATACCACAAATAATATTTTAAAGTAATTTTAGAGATTAAATTAGTTTTTCAAATACTAATACTTTATGCTCTAATTTTATTAAAATTACCAAACTATCCTTATACCTAATTTTTACCAAAACCCTAGATTAGCCAAAATTCCCAAACTCACTCTCCTAACCCTAATTTTATTACATTTTCCCCTTCCTCCTTATCTTAGCGTTGCCATACCCTTTCCTCAGCTTCAGAAAATCAGAAAAAAGAAGAAAGAAAGAAAGGGAGAAGGGAAACAGGGAGAGCAGAGGAGGGCGGAGAAGACGACCGCACCGGCGCGTTGGGCCTCACCGCCGCCGTCGCGTCGTTGTCGGACCGTGGCGAGGGGGCGTTTACGGAGGGAGCCATGAGAGAGAGACAAGTGCGAGTCAGGACTGCGAGGGAGAAGCCACCGCGTGCTATCATCTTCAGATCCGCCGTCGAGCAGAAGCCGTTCGCCACTGCTGGACCTCCGTCACCAGCGATTCGCTGCCGTTGAAGCCCATCACTGCTGCTGTGACACCGCCACGGAGAGAGGGAGTGACGTGATTAAAGAGAGGAGGAGGAAGGAGACCGGCGTGCCGTCGGAGCCAATGTCGCCCAATCGCCGCCATTCCCCCCTTGCCGTCGCCGTTCAGGCCACTGCCAAGTCACCGTCGATGAAGCTTCAGCCACCGCCACGCCTAGCTGTCGCTAGGGTTGCCTCCGCCGCGTCTCACCACTAAAGAGAAGCCTTGCCTACGCTGTTGCCGAACCGGGCCAGATTCACCGGTAACCCTGTTTCTGCTTTCTTAAACCCTGTTCCACTTCTATTTTGTTTCACTATTTTGATTATTGTTGGTGTCTCTGCTGCCTTAATTATTCAGATTAATGCTACCGCCGCCACTGGCTTGTCATTTCTGCTTGGCTGTGCCCTTATTCGTCGTTCTAATTGTTGAAAGGAAATGTTGTCGAAGCTATAGTTTCTCCGTTCCCCATTCTCTTGTTTCTTTTCTGGTAAGACAAATTCTATTGTACTTTATCTTGCCATAATGCTCCATTTCGATTCTATTTTATTAGTGCGTAATGTTCCTCTTTGCCTTGCTTGGTTGTGTTTATTCTGGCTATTAGCTAAAGCTGCTGTGTTTGCGGTTATTACTTTTGCTTGCCATTCTTCTTCACTAGCAAAGCTTGGAATACGAATCATAACGTAGCTACTGCAGAATAAGGTGAAAATAGGGTTTGTCGCATTAAAATTGCTGCAGGTTTGATTCTTTGAGGTATGGTTTTTCTTAAAATCTAATTTATATTACAGAGTTGTGATAAATAGATATTAATGTGAGAGAACATATGCCTGTGATTATAATTGTCTTCTAATTGTGGTTGTTTGCTGGACTGAATGACTGATTGCTTGATTGCTTGAGTAGTTTGTGATTGCTGAAAAGAAATTAGTTTGAAAGGTTATTTAGTTGATTATTATGAAAAATGGCTTTTCTTGGTTTTGAAGCTATTTCTAATGATGTAAAGAAATTGACTTTGGAAATGGTTTAATTTTGAGTTAGTGACTTTATAAATGATTTAGTATTTGAGCTGGTTTGATTTTAAAAAGAGATTTATTATGGGCACTGATTCGCTTTAAAAATAATTTGATATTGGAACTAGCTGAATCTTGGAAATGATTGAGGTTTGGAAAAGGTTTGAGAAATGTTTGGATGGGACCCAAAAAGAGTGGCAGAATCTGAGTTTTAGAGGAGATGCTACCGAAATTTTATAAAATTAGAAATTTCATTTGAAGTAGTTATTTTAAAAGGTTTAGTTTTAAGCATTATATGATTTAAGATTACTTCACTTATCAAAGAAAAAGTTATGTTTTGGATTGAGAATTGTTAGTGAACGAAACGGAAAGAAGGATGATGAGGATTGATTTGAAATATGATTTTTGAAATGAACTTGGAAATGAGATTTGGATTGATGAACGATTATGATGTTGAGAATGTTGAGATGTGAACTTTGAATTATTCACATGGCTTATGAATTTGAAATATCTGAGATACGAGGTTCCTTGGATTAAGTGCCGTGGCTTGCCACCACGTGTACCGGGTTGAAAACTCGATATTCTGTTGACCCTATGACGTAAGTGTGTGACCGGGCACTATATAAATTCCCGGGAATGTTACCCCCATTGAGTAATATTGATTATTTGAGAAAAAGCTATGCATAGACTCTTGGGGATGCACGTCGGGGGACAGTCTAAGTATAATTCAGACTTGTCGGGTTGGCTGGATAACCGACAGATGAGCTTCATCAGCCATAGGACAGGCATGCATCATATGCATTTGTATGTTTTGCTTGGGTTTGAACTTGTTTTGGTTTTCCTAATTGCTAAATTGTTCTTAACTGCTACTCTACTTGAACTATTTGCTGTAACTGCTACCTACTTGTGCTTTCCTTGTCTGTATTGCTTGTGTTTGTCCTGGTGTGCTACATTTGAGAATGAACTTTGGTGCTGAATTGATGACTGTGCTGTTTGATTGCGTGGTTAGTTTCTGATTGAGATTTTCTTATAAGAAAGGAAATGTTTTGAATTTCCGAAAGATTAAACATTGTTTCTTTGAAAAAGTTTTTGAACGATTTCCTATGGGTTCTAAAAGATTCATAAAGCAATGATAATCACTGAGCTTGAGAACAGTTTTCTTATTAAATATCTTCTTATAAAAACTTTGAAATTCCATGGTGAGACCGTGTGGTTAGGTTCTCACCCCCCTACAGCTTTACCTTTTCAGGAACCAGATGAAGAAGCATTAAGAAGAGTTATACTGCGTTTGGTTTATATGCTGTTGTATTATTTAGATTATTTTCTTCCCTCGTCTTTGTTATTATAAGTTTGTAAGAGGGATAGGAATTGTATGTTTTATATATATAATATATTGAGTTACTATGTAAGGAGTCTTGCATATGAATCTATGCCTGCTTGTTTGTTTTTTTTTAAGATAAAGTATTTACTTCCGATGTTCAAAGAAATCAGCGATACAGTGTGGAGTCACAGGCTCCTATTTTAGTATTTAATATGTAAAGTAGTCGTAATACTTCTTGCTATCAGAGTGGCCAGCCGGAAGCGTGACTTCTGATAGTGAGGGTGTTACAAAATTCGAGCTGCTAGAACTACCACTGCCAACATCACTGACATCTGCAAAAAACTTCATCACTTGTTCCGCCATAATGTTTACATGGACATCAAACATAAGGTGCACATGCTCATCGCCATTGAGGCAAAACAGACAAAACCGAAATACTTCATTTTCCATCGATGTTAACATCCGATAACCAACTCTTCGGACTTATTTTCTCTTTTTTCTGAAACAAAAAGTTCAATACAATAAGGTGGAGCAATAATACAAAGAATACTAGACAAGTAAAATAAAACTAATCCTAGTCATCTCCGCCAATGCCATAAATAACCAGAAAAATCAAATACTACTCCACTCTTTGTAGCTCCTAATCGACCTGTTGATTACTTCTGCAACACCTGCTACTTGATTCCTAAAGATTATGTCATTTTTTTCAGCCAAGTACTCCAAATGATAGCAAAAAAAAAAAAAAAAACTAATCAACTACCTGTTATATTCTTCCTTTCTTACAGGTGCACATGTCCAATTCTCAAAATGTTGCTTAATCGTTCCTGGAATAGAATATGGCTTATTATAGGCAGACAACCAAGTACACCACCCCTGTCAAGTAAACTCACAACCAATAAACAAGTGGTAATCATTCTCAATATCTTGTTTACATAGAGTACAAATACTATCATTTTGATCAATAACGCTAAATCTACTTAATCTCTCCTTAGTATTGACCCTGCCCACTAATACAAATCAGGTGAATAATTCAATTAGTGGTGGTATCAAGTCCCTTTAAATAGAACTAGTAAAACTGTAACTTGTAATATCTTTCGGTATTAGTTCAGCCTGTAAAATCTTCACAAAGGAGTTAGTAAAATAAATGCCTAATTTATCAAATTTTCACACTAGTTGGTCCTCTCTCTCATGTGTTAATTTGACTGATTAAAGGATCCCATGGAGTTGGTTAACTAAATCCAACTCCCATTAGAATAATTTTCTTCTCCATTGAAAATTCCATATCCACTCTAACCCATCCCAGAACCCACAATCTTCTATTACCGATCAATGTTGGTTTGAGACCGAGAAAAATCTTCAACATACCACATGGTAGTCAATTATCCTCCTAGAATCGAATTTTTCTACCATTCTCTACCTCCAAAGATAGACCTTTGATCATATTGTCTCTCACTCATCTCTTCTTTATCTGTAACTGGCATATATTCTTTCATGGTCCTCATCTATTAGGTGGCTGACAAGAGAGTACTATATTTGAATTCGAATCATTACAGGAGCACATAATTTTCTTCTATAATGGACAATCTTCCTTCAAAAATTGTCACCACCACTTGAATAAGAGAATTGTATTCTGAATAACTGCATCACTGATTCCCAGACCTCCTAACTTTTTTAGAGTTTGGACAATTTTCCACCTCACCGATGGTATCCCATGCTTGTCATCCTCCTTGCTCCATAGGAACTTCCTCTACAAAGAAAGTAACTTTTCTGCCACTGCTTTAGGCATCTTATATATGTTGAGGTAATAAACTAGCAGACTATTAAGCACAGATTTGATGAGGACCAGTTTACCAGCTTTACTAAGCATTTTTGCTTTCCACAAGTTGAGATTTTCTTCCACTTTGTCTATTATTGGGTTTTATATTTTGACTAACATCGGGTTCGCTCCCAAAGAAATACCAAGATATTTAACTAGCAACAAAATTTTTTTATGCCCCCTTTAGAGTTATACTCAAACTCAAATCGTTTAATTACACTGTAAACGAGATAAATAAAAAGATAAAAATCGATAAAAAACTATAAATGATCTATTTCAGTAAATAAAATATTTATTTTATTTATTTAAAAAAAATCCACCCTTTAGAGTGAAAATGATCACTTAAGAAATTGTTCTCTTTTTATTATAATTATTTCAACTAGAATAAGACCCGCGCAATGCGCGTACGGTAAATTAATGATAGTATATAATAAATATTAGGGTGATGCTAGGTAACCAAAGAATAATTACAATATAGAAATGTCGTGTAAAAATTTCTATTCTCTTGATAAGCAAGGGACATACACTTCCTTATCACTTATTCTTTTTATCACTTATCATTTTGTTGTATGTTTGGAGTCATTAATATTCTTTTCAAAATTAATTGCAGTTTCTCCCAAATCAAATCCCTAACATCTCTCAATCACATTATTATCCATTAAAATGAAATAATTCTCTACAAAAATTATGAAAATTAAATTAAAAATTTTTAACAACTTCTACTATACAACTTATATTTTACATATAGACTATTAAAAAATAAAAAAATAAAATATAAACAAAAATTAAAAAATAAATTTTTAAAAATAATTATTAACTCGTTATATTAAAATCAATAAATAAGCATATATATGAATATTAAATAAAATATTAAAATAATTAAAATTATGACCTATTAATACACATATGAGATAATTTGAAAAATACAGTAAGACGTATATTTTAAAATTTGATAATATTAATTATAAAAATTTATTAATTATAGACATCATACGTATGAAATTATGAATATTATGAGTACAAAATTATAGATGTTATTAATATGAAATTATAGAGGTTATGTGTATGATTTTATGGATGTTATGGATAAATTTATCAATTGAATAAATTAATTTAAGAATTTGACATTTTTTTAAATTCAATTATGATAAAATTTTAAAACATCTGTGTTAACTTTATAGTTACTTATGCAATAACTAAAAATGATATGTGTATGGATGTAATATCTAATAAACATGAATTTAATTTTTAGATGTTAATTGTATGTAATTATGGATGTTATGTATATGAACGTATGAATGTTATGTGTATGAACTTAGTTAGTACAATATAATTATAAATGCACATAAAAATACAAAAAAAAAATAAATCAGTTTATTATCATACCTCATCAAAACTAGTGTGGTTTTCATATTCTCAAAAATTGATTGACTGACAATAATTTTGTCGGGTGAGTCCATCTGTTATTCAAATTCTTCAGTACCTTCTATCATAGGTACCGTATTAAGGTCGAATTCAAATGCCATACTATTTACAATGATAAAGATGACTTCTTGTAAAATTTCTTGGCTTATATACTATGTGCTTGCAATGGTATTATTCTTGTGATTTTTGAATGAACATCATTGAATTAACAGAAGGTATATATTAGAGGGTAGTTTTCATGTTTCATATCTCTATTAAGTCATGATAAAAGGGAATAAGAAATGATTAATAATAAAGAATGGTAATGATAATAATAATAAAGAATGAAAGCGTTTATGATAAGAATCAATTACAATTATTGAATGTAATTGATATTATCATATCTCCATTAGGCAAAGGAGGAGCAAGAATCAATTACAATTATTAAATGTAATTGATATTATTATTATCGTTATTTATTATTATTATTATTAGTCTTTATTATATTTTTAAATATAAAAATCAAATTATAAAAGAGAATACTAAGTATTAATTACAAGAATGCCTAATAGTAAAGGATATGATATTATAATTAATATCATTAATAAGTGAAATTGATAAAAATATGATAAGTGGAATGATAAGAGAGTGGGATAAAAAATAAAACTGTTATTAAGTGATGTAAATGAAGTACATTATGGAAAGTTTTGGCTAATTATGACTGAAAATTTTTTGTTACCAAACTTTTTCCTAAATATTAAAAATGGCTATATTTTGTAGAATTAAATTAAATATGTGTAAACTAAAGTTAAATTTGAAAGGTGTTTTGTTTAAAATAATTTGTAGTACAAAAGATTTGGATGTTAGAGTTGTACAAAGTGATATTTTTATTTGGTAGTTTGATTTTTGCATTTGTTTTAGCTGATGGATTTAGTCTTCTTATGTGGCGTTTGTCTTCCTTTTTCTTTATTGGTTATTGTTAGAATTGTTGCTTTCTTCTTTCTGTCGAGGTTCTTGTGAAGGCATGTTCTTTATGAATTGTTGAGTTGTATACATTTTCTATTATGTTGTTTGTTCCATCTTTGCATGTATATTTTTCTTCCGAAGATGTGTCTTGAATTTGTATGATTTTCTTTCTTCTTAATCTCTATCTTGATGTACTTTTTCAATAACATTTACAATAAAAAGAACAAAAATATGTAGATTATTTTTTGGATAAGTTATTTTTAATAATAATAATTGAAATAGTATTAAATGAAATTAACTATTAGTATTTTTCTTTGACCCATTCTGTCAAATAATGTCTCAAGTGATGCAAATTTAAAATAGTCTTGAAAAATGTTCAAAATTGAATTTTTAATTTCTTTCACAATAATTATGAGTAAAAAATTTGTTTTCATTATATCTTTAATTGGCCTATATAAATCATTTGTATCTTCTATTTTTAAATTTTTTATAGTATAGACTTTTTCTTCCCTGCAGTGTTAGTAAATCATAGTTCATAATTAGTTAAAAAAAATGAATAGCATATTAAAAGAAGTATAATTTTAACGATATTAAAATACAATTATATATAAAGTGTTATAAAATAATATAAAAAGTATAAAAAGTAAAAATAATTAAAATATTTTTTTCGTAAATTCAATTTAAAATATAATAAATATGTTTGTTTTGTACCTTTTCATTTAATATAATCATTTCTAAACAAAGAGACTCTTCTTCATTTATGGGTGTTAATGTTTTTCATAGATGAATTACGCGAACTTTGATAAATTAATTGTCTTTTTGTTTGGTAATATTGTCCAAAGAATGATGCTCCATCGAGTAAGTTTGAGATGTTGTGTAGTTCGAAAATAAATTTTTTGTGCTAAATTTGATGTCATTTGAAAGAATAGTGATAAGAAACTTATATAAGTAGTTCAAATAATATGGAATTTGAATATTTGTAACGTAAAATTTATTATGATTAATAATATTATTATTACATTTATAATATGAATGTTTATTATATTTAATGAGTTATTTATATAAATTAATAAATTAATTATTAGAGTTATAAATTTATTGTATTGTTTATAACAGTAAAATATAATAAATATATGGATATAGATTCAATGTCTTTGTAGATAATAAATTTGATTACAAATTTTTGTATATATTTTTTTTTACTGATTTAAAAATAATAATTAATTTGACAAAAATTAAGTGATTAATTCTAATATTTTACTAAATAAACAATATTAATGACATGATATTAATAACAAAAATATTTTAAAAATAATATAAATAAACTTATATATCTATTTTTATATATTAAAAATAAATTCCAGGACTTAGGCTCGCTCATGTGCTATTTGTCACCTTCATTTCGTTACTCTTTTTGTTCTTTATTACTTCCATCTCGATTGTATAATTCTTCCTTGGTAATTAATAACTATTTGTTCATATTTATCTGCTATATAGTTCAACTATATATTTAACCGGAGAATATTCCTCTTATATCCTGATATCATTTCAAATGGTTCTATTCCCTGATTTGATACAAAGAATTAAAGTCTTTATTCATCGAATCATTGCAAGTCACTATGCGTTCCATGTCGAATTATTATCCAGAAGCAGTCACAACTCGGAAGCGGCGGCAAGATAATACGATAATTCAGCGATTGAATGCATACAAAACTTTTAAAATAATATCAATTTATATTTTTTTATAAAAATATTTTCATTTATAATATCTTTAACAAATGTCTTTAATCAGATAGCATAATGAGACAGCTTACTAAATGAAAGTGAGAAATAGAAGAAAATAAATTCAGTATTAATTGAATTTAAAAAATTTTAATGTAGATAAAGTTTTTTTTTATCTTAATGTTTATATTTTTCTTTAAAAATATTCTTAACGTTTAATTTTATTCTCTTTTATTTTTAATGTTTTTAATTTATATCAAAATTACTCTTGAAATTAATTCTATATAAAATATTAGAGATAAAATAAAAAAAATTTATCAATAATTTTGACATAAATTAAAAATATTTAAAACAAAATTAAATAAAGTTAAATATTAAAAAATATTTTTAAAAAATAATCGTAAACGTTAAAAATAAAACATACACTTTACGTTTTGAATGTTTTATTTTATACATATTTTTAATTTGAATGGGTATGATCCTAGTCATTTTTAGACTCATTTGTAGAGTCATCAACATTTTGTCCGGGAAAAAAGGAGCACAATACTTCTCAAATTAGAAGGGGGAACACGTTAGATTTCCACCTGATGGCGATAAAGGTTGAAGGAAAATAATTAAAAATAGACACGTGTGCATGTTATGATTATTCTTTTTGAGAGAAGGAAAAAGAAAAAGAAAAAGAAAGAGGGAAAATAAACTATCGAAGTACAATAATAAGCTCTCAAAAAAAGGGATTTGGTTTTTTTAAAATTTGAATTTTACTTGATTCTATAGGTGGGACTAAAAATAAATATGAGAGAAAAATTATTCAAAGGTAGAAGATCACACTTTACCCTCTAAAGTACAAATTTAAAATTTAGAGGATCTGAATTCCAGAAAAAGTGTCACAATTAATTTGTAAAATCTTTTGAATGAAAATTTATTAGAAATTTGGATCATCCTTTTTCACAAGAATTGATCAAGCCTGTATTCCACGTACATTGTAGTCTTATGAATGTAGCTTTTACTAAATACTTCCCTATATTCATTTTGCCGAGTCTTTTATTGATAAGTACATTTTAGTATTTAATAGTTTTTTAAATTAAATTTTCATTTTTCATAATTTTTTCTCTTGTTCGTTTTCCTTTTCTTTCTTTTTCTTCAAAAATCTTCTTCCTTCTTTTTCTCTTATTCATATTTTGTATTATTTATAGAAAATTTTTACATTATTTATTTCGTTATAATTTTTGTTTTTTTTATTTTCATTTATTTTAAAAAAATTATGTGTTATTTTAGAAAATTTATGTCTTAATTCTAAAATAATTGTATTATATTGAATAAGATTTGAAAAATAAATAAATATATAAAATAATAAATGTTTTGAGAATTAATCGGAGACTTGATTAAGAAAATAAATACTTTTGTTTTTAAAGAAAGGAATTTACAAGTAGACATTAAATTTCCAATATAATCCGAAGCATCAAGAGTTTTATTACTAGCTAAGCTAATAGCTATATCCGATAATTATTTAGGTTGCGTTTGAAAGGCTGAGACTGAAAAATTGAGATAGAGATTAAATTAAGTATTTTTTATTATATTTGGTATAAAATGTGTTGAATTATGTTATATCTCAGTATTATGTTTTGTTCAAGATAAATATAAAGATAAATGAGTAAATTTAAAATTTTAAAAATTAAATAAAAGTATTTTAAAAAAATATCATTAAAATTTTAGTTTCTGTTTTAAAAAATTTTAGTCCTATATATTTTTATTTTCTAAAAATACTAAAAAGACTGAAATTTTGTATTTTAAAACTAAAATTTTAATCTTAATCTCCAATTTCAATCTCAGTTTCTAAAAACAAATACTATGAAAAATTACTAAGTGGCTAATTAGGATCATCATTGATAGGCATATTCCTATTGGCGGGGTTCGCATTGTTTTTGTATTGGGTGCTCAAGAATAATGTTAGGTATGTTGGAGTAGTAGCTGGGTTCAATTACTGTTAACTCCGCAATATATATAGTTATATGAGGATGGACGGTTGTTGATAAAAACATGTTGTAAAAATTATACTGAGATTGCAAGGTATTAGACCAATTAATAATGTTGAAATGAAATCTCGTTCAATTGCATATATATTTCCATGATGACAAAATTGCAATTATATATATTATAAAGTATATAAAATTTCATCAATAAATTAAAAGTTATAATTTAGTTTATATGAAGAATAATTTTTTAAGCCAATGAATTATAGCTCAAAATGGCATAGTCTTTCCATACTCATTTGAGAGGTTGCGGGTTCGAGTCTTCTATCTTTGGTAAAAAAAAAAAAAAGAATAATAATTTTTTAAGATATATTATATCAAAATATGATGTTTAAAAAATTGTGTTATATCTGATGCAAAATATTTCCTCTGATCCATTTATGAAGTAAATTAAATGATCACCACAACATATTTTTAATTGTCATGGGTATTATTGGACTATAATTAAGATACTCAATCCAGATGATATCTCGTCAATTTCGTTCAATATGAAAAAAAATCGCTCCTATATCTGATATAGTGAGATAAAATGTAAATGCAAGTTAAAATATTTACCCTAAGCCCTAATGCACGTGATTTTTTCCTCCTAATCCTTATTATACATAATCTAGCTTTTATTGTTTCAAAATATAATAAAGATTCAATTACTCATTTTAAAATATAAAAATCTAGCTAATAATATAATTATATTTGTCAAATTATAAAGACCTCCGAATTAATTAAATCACACACACACACACACAGATATATATATATATATATATATATATATATATAACATGTAATTACAATCTAATCATGGTTGTGATTTCAACTTCAACAGCAATAATATCTTACAGCCGCAATTGCAATTACGAATAATCCCAATGAACATATGAAGTAATTATACCAATTTCAAGTAAAATTGTTTGTTTTGTATAATATATGGTATCACAATGCAATTTCTTGTTACAATCACTGCCAGCAAAATATAAAATCATAATTAGATCAAAGACTATTATAATAGAGTGTGTAGTTTAGATTTTACTAGGTGATAGAAAGTTAGAAAGCATTAAGATGGAGAATTTTGTGCTTGGTCTCTTGTTATTATTGTACACACAGTAGTGGACGTAGGTGGATATCACAATTTACATATACCCACTTATTGCAAAGGTATTGTTGGCCACCTACTTCTCAATTCTCATGGCCGCACCACACGTTATTATTAATTTATTATTATTGTTGATTGGACTACACCCTTTAAATTTTCAATGAAAAATATATTTTTTATTTTTAATATATAATTATTCATATATTTTTATTTAATATCTTAAAATTTTAAAAGGAATAATTTTATAATATAATATCAAATATTTTATATAATAACTCTAAAATCTAACTTTATTATTCTATTTTTTAAAATAAAATAAAAGAATAAATTACTAAAATAGTATCTTAAAGTTCATATTTCTAAAAAAAATAATTTCAAAAGATGCTAACGATAAATAAATTTTCAAAAAATTTAAAACATAACAAAAAGAACTAGATATTAAATATATATTTTAGAAAAGAATTTTATAGATCAGATGATGTAAAATTTGCAATCATTATTAAAAAATAAGATTTTTTTATCTTTAAAATTTGTTAATTTTATATCAAGTGAATTTTTTTAAAAAATATTATGAATAACCATATCTTTTTGAAAAACAAAAAAAAAATAGAGATTAAATGTTGTTCCAAATTTTTTCACCTTTTAAATATTTATTCAAATATTGTCACAAAAATTCAGATTAAATAGATAAGTCATTTGCTAAATATAAAAGTTGTTTTTATCACTTATAAAAAAAAATAAATATACTAATTATTTTTGTAACATTTTCAAATCATTTAAAAACTATTTTGTTACATCTTTAAAAAAAATTTAGCTGTTGAATTTTTTTAATATCAAATTGATAATTAACCTTAAAATAAAATACTTGAATAATTATATATCTAATTATTACTACTTTTTGGGCCGTATTTTTCTCCTTTCTTGAAGTAAATTTTTTATATATATTTATATAAAAAGTTATGCATGTGTGGTGGTGTTGAGATGACATAGGCAATTTTATTAATTAGCAACTAGCGTATATGGCTTTGGCAATTTTATATACATTGTAATACATGCACAATATTTTCTTCATTAATCATGCAGATTATTCCAATTTCCACTATCCTCTTTTCCAAAGAATGGTTTGGTAGAAATTAGAAAATGAAAATACTCGAATTATATTACTCATAAGTGTCATTCATTTCCAATGAATGTATTATTCAGCAGGTTTGTCATATACTGTCATCTTTTTGTAAAAGTTTTGTTTCTTTACCTTTCTTGCTGTTTTCCTTTGACTTACTTTTTAAAAGTGGTAGCTAATTTAAAAATAATAATCAGAGAGATTTCTGCCTTTTTTTCTTTACTTAAAAAATATATATTTATAATCTATTCTAACTTAAAGTTGTTTCATTTTTCTTTTTTTTTTCAAAAAATAGTTAGGTTGTTAACAGAGGCATAACCCATATATATATATATATAGATTTTAGTTACATTGCTAGCTTAGTATAATGTATATCATGATGATTTTTAATTCATCTGATATTTCTCATGCTTTAATTATTGTTGTTAATTAATATAGATGGATAGTGCTGTTAATAAATTCATAGTTTAATAATAATTAGGGTTTATTTATTTTGTGACTTTAGAACACATGTTAAGATTATAATATTAAATTTTTTTTATTAGAAATATAAAAGATTTAAATTTTTAATATATTTATTTATATTTATTAAATAAAAATATTTAAAATTTTTTGTTAATAATAAACTTATCATGTAGAACATATGTTAATTAAATCCTAATAGTTAATAATCTCTTATATATTTTATTATTTGAGTTTAAAGTAAGTTTGCTAACTTCATTACTATATATACTTGATAAAGAAAAATAATGGGGGCATAATTGGTCAAACAATTGGATACTAGGCTTCAATATCATCGAGAACTGTAGCTATGTTTGCTTGGTATATAACATTATTAGTATTGATATATATAGAAACGGAAGTGGTAAAAAGAAGCAATAATGACTCAAAAGTTTGATAGGTATTTTTGAGATTGAAACGTGAAAGATGTTATATTAATTTGGATTGGAAATTTTGAATTGGATAAGGCACTTGTTTAGAGGTATATATAATGGATAAAAAGATCAAATAATGATGTTGATCTCAATTTAAATAAATATTCTATTATTAAATAATTTTTATTCGTGTAATATTTTAAAAAAGTTAATCGTTGTATTATTAGAAGTTTATATATTATAGATTATTTTAGAAAATTTCATTTCAATATGAAATTATTTACTATATCTTTTATATATATACTTAAAAATCAATATAATATATTTGTTCAGAATATAGCCATAAGCAAAAAAATTCTTCAATTGCATGCATATTATTATTGTCTCATTTCGGTAAAATTCAGTACAAATGATCTTTAAGTGACGCATGACAATTTAAGTGAAATTACGCTAATAATTTTTTTACAAGACATATATTTTATCAACCCAATCATTGAATCACAATAACATATAATGAAGATCATTTATGCTAAATTTTACAGCAATCGGATATCAATAAATATGTAACTGAAAACTCTCTATTTATGTATATTCTAAACAAATATATGATGTGATTTTCAAGTATATAAATATGAAATAATAACAAACCTTTTGGATTGTTATAAATTTTTTTAGGGATTATCTATATAATAATATATACATTTCTAATTCAACAATTAAATTTAAAAAAATGTTTAATTATTCTATCAATTTTTATAATTTTATTAAATTTTTAATTAAGTTCCTATATTTTTTTTTTTCAATTGAGTTTCTATACTATATCAAATATTGTAATTTGATAAGTTTGGAAAACTCTAAATTAAATTAGTGATGACTAAACATTATTAATATGATTAATTGCAAAATTATCAATTTGATTTTGATTCATATGTATTAATTATATAATTTTGCTGTGCAAATTTTGCTTGTTGGGCTGACAAGAAAAGAAAATGATGCAAGCCCAAATATGAATCTTACATTCAGCATTGGTTCAAAAATATTTAATGAAGTGTGGCTGAACTTATATTATTCCTGTTATTGGGCCAGATTGAATTATTGTTATTAGCCCAAATTAATTTTGCTTGACACTAGCTTGATTGGTCCGAAATAAAGAAAAGAGAGAAAGCAATTGCCTCTTGCTTCCAACGGATCACTCTCTCTCAAATTGATGGATTTCAAATTTAATTCAATTAACATTAAATGTATTGGAACCATGTGAGAGAGAAATGACAATTGATTTGATTGCTGCCTTAATGATACAGGCTACCTAAAGCAAATGGAAGTAAATTAATTCATGTTAATTTATCAAATTTATTGAATGCTTTCCTTTTACTCTCTCTTCTCTCTCATCCCTATTCTTCACTTGGTCACTTCACAGAGAAAGCATGGAAGCTTTTGCAAGCTATCAGAATGATGAAGAAGAAGCTAGAAGCAGACTAAAGACCATTGTAATGATGGCAAGAAAAAGAAAAAGAAAACAAAAAGTATGTTGTAGCTGAGATTTTTATCACAAATTGTAAAATTTGGTGAAGAGATCTCAAGCTCTCCATACCAAAAATGGAAGAAGATGATCTCGGTCAGAGGAAGAAGATCCTTAAGGGATGGCTTGTCTTTGCTTTTGCTCAACCACTACAGGAGGTAGCCACTGTAGCTACGTGGTGGATAAGGCAGAAGTTGGAGCAGATGAAGCTGTCATCATTAAGAACTCATCAAGGGTTAGGGATCCTTCTTGGAGTGTAAGTCAAGATGGATGGCTCGAATTGGTGAAGCTTGGTGTAAAAGGAAGACACAGAGGTAATTGCATGTTGGATATAGCATTCGGTTTCCTCTCCTCTCTCTCTCTGGCCGAACCGGTTTTGCATGAAGAAGAAGAAGTTGGCTCGGTTCAAGAGCTTCAACCTTGGAGGCTTCTCCTTCTATAAATAAGGGAGAACAGCCAAGACTTGAAGAAAGGAGTGAGAGTGCAAGGCACAGAGTTCTCATAGCTACCTAAGCTAACAGAAGTTCTTCTCCTTCAATGTTCTTCATTTTGTAATTTTCTATTTAATTTTGTCTGTCTTGAGTCTCATGGAAAAAGGCAAACAGTAAGGTTTGTAAGAAAAAGCCATAGAGCGAAAAAAGGCAGAGAGTGCAAAATTAAAAGAAAAATTCATAGATGTCCTTAGAGGTCCTTTGTACATCTGTGTTGTGTTTCATGATTCTGTGGGAATCTACTTACAAGTTGGGTTAGCACTTTGCAGTTGAAAACTTGGCAGTGACCAAGTCAAGTTCAGGATTGGAGTTTAGATTCTGGACTTGTCCCAGATAGGAAGGGTAGTTCCTAGGGAGAATTGGTGTATGTAATCATGACGATTATAGTGAAATTCCATCATTGTTGTGATGGAGACTAAATATAGGCTGCATTGCACTTGACAGCTGAACCAGGATACTTCGTGGTGTGATTTTCTATCTCTCTTCTACTCCATTTCTGTTTCTGCTGCATAGGAGATAAAACTGTAAAATATCTCGTGTTGGGTTACGAGATAAAAAGAAAAAGTCTCGTGGCTGGATACGAGACAAAATAAAAAAGTCTCCAGAAATTGTTTCAAAGACCAGCAAATTTCAATAAGCGAAAAAGGGGCTAAGATTCAACCCCCTTCTCTTAGCCACTGAAAAACCATCATAATTAATTAAGTATTTGTCGTGACAAAAATGTTAGAATTAACAGAATATTCCGTTAAACAAAATGAATATACTTAACACTTGATTGAATATTTTGTATAATTTAACAGAATATTCTGTTAATTCTAATATTTTTATTACAGCAGAAACTTAATTATAAAATCTAATATGATATAAAAATTCAATTAAAAATTTAATAAAATTATAAAAATTGATAAAATAATTAAACCTTTAAAAAATTACCCGGATAAAAAGCTATTATACAATATGACACATACTTAAATTGATACTAATATATCATTATTTAATCCTAACTCATATATATATGGCACACAATAAGTGTGAGGCCCAACATAGTAGTTTTCTTATTTTCCAAATAAGAATCCGATGGAAGTCTTCTAAATATCGATAGTCTAAAACAAAAAAGAATTAAGTAATTAAAGACAATATATCTGTGATGAGTAGTCCATATTATATACTTCCGGCTTGATCAATTATCAATTGATATGAAATTTCACCTCTATATATCGTATCACACTTAAAATGTGACCATAGGAATAGGTCCATCACACTTAATGTTGTTTATTCCTAAAAACCGCCGTGACATATACTCAAAGATTGCATTTTCTTTAATTTTCTATTTCTGGTCATTTAAATGTGACATTTCATGAAGTAGTATTTTGTGTTGTAGTGATTACTTAAACTTAATTAGAGTTAAACATATATAATTGCCCAGCCCATTATTTTCTCTTAATAAACACAATAAGATCTAGAATTTTCATGTCTGTATGTGTTTTATAATATTACAAAAAATAGTCATAATTTCAACCGTGGCTAAACCCTAAACATGAATATTAAGAGTTTTTTTGTTTAAAATAAAGTTTGTTAAACTTGAAAATGTATTTTGAGTTAAATCGACTTTAAAAGTCGTAAAAAATTCCGCTCCCTTCTCGGGGAGATACTAAAATGACACTCCCCTCTCTTCTATTTTATAAATATACATTCCTCTTCTTTCTAACTTTTAAAAAATCTCCTCTTTAATTTATTTTAAACTTTTTGTGTTAACTAATGTTAATTTTATCCATTTTTTTAAGAAAAAATAAATTATTTTTTTTAAAAAATACCCATTAACAAAAATTTTATTTTTTATCATTAAATTTTATTTACCAAAATACCCTTTAATAAATTATTCTTTTAAAATTTAATGATAAAAAATAAAATTTTTGTTAATGGATATTTTTTCAAAAAATAATTTATTTTTTTTAAATGGATAAAGTTAACCTTAGTTAACACAAAAAATTTAAAATGGATTAAAGAGGAGGTTTTTTTAAAAGTTAAAAGAAAGGAGAATGTACATTTATAAAATAGAAGGGAGGAGAGTGTCATTTTAGCATTGGTTTGAACTTGAATTTTCTAAATATGGGCAAAATAGTTGTCCACTAGATCATCTTTACTTTTGATATTAATCATGTTATTGAATTTATTTATTTAATAATTATATTTGCATGCAATATAAATTCTTCCACTGCATATCATATTGTGATTAATATATGATTTATTGAGGAGTAGCCACAGCATCCTTGATAATAATTATATTTAAAGAAATCACATAAATATTAATATGATATATTTATAATTGTTGTGAATTATATAATAAACTTACCCACAGGAATTTATTATGTTATTCACGTATAATTAGATTGAAATAGAAAATATTTCTTACTTCTTAATTAGCCTACAGGTATTAAAAAGTAATATTTTATTTTTTAGTTTCAATACTTTAGTTGATATAGTGAATATTATGTGTGTTAAAATCTTTGGCCATAGGTAGATTTTAATGACACTATGATTCATATTTATTTTGATATGACTTGCATTGACATGTATTATCATATATTATAGATTTTGATGTGCCTATTTAAAATTGAGTAATGTTAGCATGATTTATTATTTGTAGCAGTAATGATATCTGAAACTGTATCTGAAGTTCATTTGTTAAGTGGTGACAACTATAAAGAATGGAAAGATAAGATTCTCTTTCACTTGGGGTGTGCAGACCTTGACTATACTCTTCGTAGGGAAGAGCCTCCGACACCTACTGATGCTAGTTCTCAAGCCGAGGTAACATTATATAAACAGTGGGAGAAATCCAACCGTTTAAGTATGATGTTCATTAAGTCTCGTATTTCAGCTAGTATCCGAGGTTCAATTCCTGATTGTACGAATGTCAAGGATTATATGAAGGCTATTGATGAACAATTTGAGTCTTCTAGTAAGGCACTTGCAAGCACCCTAATGGCACAATTGTTATCTATGAGGCTTACCGACGTAAGAGGTGTGCGTGAACACATCATGAGGTTGAGAGACATTGCAGCACAACTGAAAGCTTTAAAGGTTGAGATCTCTGACTCATTTCTGGTGCATCTTATTCTAAATTCTCTTCCTGCCCAGTATGGACCATTTAAGATTTCTTATAACACACATAAGAAAAAATGGTCCATTAACGAATTACTAGTGATGTGTGTGCAAGAGGAAGGAAGGCTAATTCAGAAACTTGGTGAAAGTGCACTATTAGTGACAAATGAGGGTAGTAAAAAGCAAGCTCATAAGAATAAAGGAAAGGGTATTGTATCCCATCATATAAAAAAAGAAGGTGCATGGTGTTTCTTTTGTAAAAAGAAATGACACATGAAGAAGGAGTGCCAAAATTTAAAGTTTGGCTTGAAAAGAAAGGTACTAACCTTTATGATCTTATTCCTTCAGTGTGTTTTGAATATAATTTTGTGGAAATATGTCATGACACTTGGTGGATTGATTCTGGTGCTGAAATTCATATTTCAAATATCATGCAGGGTTTCATAAGGAAAAGGAAATCGATAGGAAGTGAATTAAGCATTTGTATGGGCAATCGGATGCATTTACGTGTGAAAGCTGTTGGAACATTTAGATTTGTATTAATTACTGCTTGTATTTTAGATTTAGAAAAAACCTTTTATATTCCAGATTTTTCTAAAAATTTGATTTCTTTATCTAAACTTGTAAAACAAGGATTATGTATAAATTTTTATGATGATTCTGTTGACATTATTAAAAATTCTAATATTATTGGACGTGGTACTTTAATTGGTGATTTATTTAAAGTCTATTTAGCTAATAATATTCCATCTAGTCTTATGGTTATGCATGGTAATGGTATGAATGAAAAATCCTTTATGTTGTGGCACCGAAGGTTGGGACACATCTCCATTGAGAGAATAAAGAAATTAGTAAGTAATGGAATTCTTGAAACTCTATACTGATTTCGATACTTGTGTGGATTGCATTAAGGGAAAGCAAACCAAAAAGTCTCAAAAATGTGCTAAGAGGAGTTCTGACATATTAGAAATAATTCACATTGACATATGTTGTCCTGATATGTCCTTAAGTAGTTAGAAATACTTCATCTCCCTATTGATGATTATTCACAATATATGTATCTCTATATGCTTCATAATAAATATGAGGCATTGGACGCTTTTAAAGTTTATAAAGTTGAAGTAGAGAAACAATGCGGAAAGAAAATTAAGATCGTGAGATCAGATAGAGGTGGAGAATTCTATGGGAGATATACTGGAAGTGGACAAGCACCTAGTCCATTTGCAAAATATCTTCAAGAGCATGGTATTATGGCACAATACACTATGCCTGGCACACCAGATCAAAATGGTGTAGCTGAAAGAAGAAATAGGACTTTGTTAGATATGGTGAGGAGTATGTTTAGCAACTCCAATCTTCCTTTATCCTTGTGGAGTGAAGTCCTTAAGACAGCTACGTATATATTAAATAGAGTTCCAAAAAAGGCAGTTTCTAAAACACCATTTGAGCTATGGAAAGGTTAGAAACCTAGTTTGAATCATATACGCTTTGGGGTTGTCCTGCTGAAGTTCGGGTTTATAATCCACAAGGAAGTTGGACCCAAGGACGATAAGTGCCTATTTTATCGGCTATGTAGAAAAGTCTAAGGGTTATAGATTTTATTGTCCCTCCCATTCAAGTAAAATAGTTGAATCTAGAAATGCAAGGTTTTTAGAGTATGATGTGAAAAGTGGGAGAAATCATCCTCTTAAAGTTGTTGAGAATGATAATGTTTGTCAAACCTCTCCATATACAAGAGTGATTGTTCAATACAATGCCCATACAGATAGGGTCAATGTAGAACAATCTATTACTGATGTTCCACATCATGAAGATAATGTTCAAGTAGATCATATGCTGGAGGATCAAACTCTTCATAATGAAAATGTTGTTCAAGAACATATTGCTCAAGAGCAACTTCAAGAAGATGGAGAACTTGTTATGTCACTACCTTTACAAGAGGTTGATGATGCAACATTAAGAAGACTAACAAGAATCAGAAAGCCTGCAATTTTTAGTGACTATGTAGTGTATCTTGCTGAGTCTGACTATGATGTTTGTGATGAAAATGACCCAACGACGTTTTCACAAGCAATGAAAAGTTGTAATTCCAATTTATGACTAGATGTTATAAAGGATGAAATGAATTCTATGGTGGATAACCAAGTTCGGGATCTTGTAGAATTGCCTGATGGGAAAAAGGCCATTGGCTGTAAATGGGTCTTTAAAACCAAGAAGGATTCATCAGGCAATATTGAGTGCTATAAGGCTCGACTTGTTGTCAAAGGATTTACTCAAAGGGAAGGAGTTGATTACAGGGAAATTTTTTCTCCTGTTTCAAAGAAAGACTCTTTCCGCATTAGTATGGCATTGGTAGCACACTTTGACATGAAATTGCATCAAATAGATGTGAAAACGGCATTCCTTAATGGAGATTTGGAAGAAGAGGTCTATATGAGACAAACCGAAGGGTTTGTCTCAAGTGCTGGTAAGGAGTTAGTTTGCAAGCTTAAGAGAGCAATGTATGGTCTTAAGCAGGTTTTCTGACAGTGGTATTTGAAGTTTCACAATGTGATTTCTTCATTTGGGTTCATTGAGAATATTTCTGATCAATGTATATATCACAAGGTTAGTGGGAGCAAGATCATATTTCTCATCTTGTATGTAGATGATATTTTGCTTGCAACAAATGATTTAGGGTTGTTACATGAAGTGAAACAATTTCTAGACATTTTGATATGAAAGATATGGGTGATGCATCTTATGTCATTGGCATAAAGATTCATAGAGATAAACATAGAGGAATTTTAGGTTTATCTCAAGAAGCCTATGTTAATAAAGTTTTTGAAATGTTTAAAATGCAAAATTGTTCACCAAGTGTTGCACCTATTGTGAAAGGTAGCAAATTCTTTTTAGATCAATGTCCCAAAAATGAACTTAAAAAGAAACAGATGCAAAATATTCCTTATGCTTCAACCGTTAGAAGCCTAATGTATGCTCAGGTCTGTACAAGACCTGACATTGTTTTTGCTGTTAGCATCTTAGGAAGATATCAAAGTAATCCAGGAATTATCCATTGGAGAGCTACAAAAAAGGTCTTAAGGTACCTTCAAGAGACCAAGGACTTCATGCTTACATATAGACAATAATTTGAAAATTGTTGGATACTCAGATTCAAACTTGGCGGGATGTGTTGATTCTAGGAAGTCAACGTCAGGATACATCTTCATGCTTGCTGATGGAGCAGTATCTTAGAAGAGTGCAAAACAATCACTTGTAGCCACTTCTACCATGGAAGCCGAGTTTATTGCTTGTTTTGAGGTTACGTCACAAGGTGTTTGGTTAAAGAATTTCATCTCTGGGCTTAAGATTATGGATTGTATCTCTAGGCCATTGAAAATATATTGTGACAATTCAGCTGCTGTATTTATGGCTAAGAATAATAGAAGTAGTAGTCGAAGTAAGCACATCGATATTAAGTACTTAGCCATTATTAAAGACCGAGTTAGGTCTAATGAGGTACATATAGAGCATATTAGTACTAAACAGATGATAGCTGATCCCACATGTTAGATATTTTATAAAATTAGTAATTTGTGTACCTCCAGCCATTACCAATAAATTCTTTGATTTAATTTAGAAACTTTTAATTCTTGAATCACAAACTCAGATGGAATCAAAGTGTGTTTGTTTATTATTGTGTAATTAGAATTGGGGACCCAAACTTTATAAAGTTTATAAATAGTCGTATTCTTTCCATAAAAAAACAGACTAATAACTGCCAATATAATTAATTAATATTTACAACACTACTCAAACTAATTTTTATATTAACAAATTGAACTACAATTAAAATAAAAATTCTAACAATTTACTCTCAATAACAAGAATAATAAAGACGATAAAAATTAAAAACAAAATAAGGTTTGTAATATACAAACTTACACACACATGCACCCTAATGAATCGAATATAGGCAAGTTTAAGCATTCATTTTATAAATAATGATCGATCTCAGATCATCAAATCTCTAACTCAATCTCTAAAGTAATTATAATGTCATTAAATTACTCTAAATAATTAGGTTTATAGAAGTAGAGTCACTTACCCTTGGAGAAACCTAGCTAAATCGAATATAGAGTCATGGCAATACTTAAGCAGTTGATCTAGCAGACTAGCAAAATGAAGTTAATTGATTGATTAAGATTTATCTCTTTTTATAAATATGTGTACACAATGATGAATAGAATTCAAAATGTGAGATATTTTATACAATAATGCTAGGTTTTATTAAAATCAGTCACTAAAATTAGTCACTAAAGTAGAATATATATTGGAATATAAAATACACAATAAAAAATAAATTAAAAAAATATATATTTATACAAAAATACATAATAATTAATTTTAATAGTTGATTTTAGTGTACAGATAATATTTTTATATTTTATATACATGTGTAAAGGCTTGTATTTTAATTCAAGGGTAATGTCATCATTAATTACCACCATATATTTGGGTTTTTAAATATTTTAATTAGTATTCTTTTTTTCTTCCCTTTAAAATAATTTTACTATGCTTGTAAATAATTTAGATCCGATTAAATCCTAATAAATTAAAAAATATCATAAAATTATTTGTCCTAAAAGTTTAAATAGATATGAATAGATATATAAATAATTAAATCTCTAATACATGTCTCTCACTAAGAGCTCTAATTTTGTTTTTGCTTGCTTGAATTTTGCATAAATTTTTTTAGATATACAATTTTTTTCATGAAAAAATTTAGTTTTTTTAGATATAAAAATTCTGGTAATATATTATAAAATTACTTATTTAAAAAATTTACACAAATAGCACATGTATCTTTAACAAAAAATAATCTAAGTACCAATCCTCTTACACTATTTGAACTTTATGGATTATCAAATTTTATCTACAATTTTCTAAAAGTTACCAATAGAATTTATCCTAAAAAAAAGTGATGTTATTAACATGATACCGTTTGCATATAACTGATGAAGTAAAGAATCATCAAAATTTTTCGTTAATATGTACAATTTTGACGCATATAGATAAATAACATGTCAAAATAATACTTTTAGTTACTTATATAGGAAAAAGTTCTCCGTAAAGGAGAAAACAAAATCATAAAAAGAGATAGGAAACTAATATTTTTAGTTTAAAAAATAGAAAATTAATTAATATTAGCTCAAATATAAGACAAACACCTTACATTTCTCATTATGAAATTCACAAGCCATTTTAATAGAATAAACATTTAAATTAATCTTTAAAAAATTTTAAATTAGACATATTTTTTGTCCTTAATAAATTTTTATCTAGTAAAAATCTTTAAAAGTTGTTTCTGTCAAACAAATTAATCCCTCTACCATTTTGAATAAGAATTAATTTGTCTTATAATATTTTTTTAGGACCTAATCGTCTTATAATAAAATTTATTAAGAACTTAATTATCAGATTTGTGTATTAAATATTTTATTGAAAATGCCAGATGAATCTCCATCAGAAGTAATTAGGGTTGGCAATGGGTAGGGTAAGGACTCTACCCTAATCCTACTCACGGATTGAAAATTTTCTTAAAACTCTACCTTATCTCACTCGAAGATTGAGAATCTCTCAACCCTAACCCTACCCGCACCCTAAAGTTCTAAACCCTACCCTATCCGACCCTATCCGCATAAAAATAAAAATTTTTCAAGCAAATATAAAATTCAACCATTCCAAATTTTATACATATTAATAACATAGAAAATAAAAAATTAAGTTCAAATTAAAATTAAAAACAATAAAATCTTAAAGAAATCCAACATAAAATTACAAATAATATGATCATCAACTAACTTAGTAGTTATTTCAATTTTTTATAAGAGAAATATTGTGAGTTCAACACTCACTTTTTCACTACATACATAACTTATATATATATATATATATATATATATATATAGTGCGGATATATAGGATAGGGTAGGGTATACCCTAAACCCGTACCCTACCCTACCCGCAGTGGATAGGGTAAACAACCCTATCCGAACGGATTGGTTCGGGTTGGGTATCCACGAGTAGAATATATATTGCCAGCGCTAGAAGTAATCCTCGATAATTTTTAGAAAATAAAAATTTATTATTAACGATCAAAATGTCTAATTCAAAATTTTTTGAAGATTAATTTGGGAATTTCCTTCTATTTAATTCTAAAACATTACAACTAACAACTAACATATCTAACAAGTGGATAATATCTATTCTCATTTTAGCATGATCATAAGTAGTAAATAGGTTTCAGAATCTCTAAACCAAATATGACTTAACTAATCCCCTCAACTAATTAACGTAAATTAACAAACTGATTCCTTTTATTTCTTATACATATAATCAATTAATTAGCTAGTTTGTTGAGATGTGATGATGATGATGAGTGAAAAGCTTTGTCGTTATTAGTTAAAATTGTGACCCAAACGGCACTACTTAATTATTTAATATGTATATGTAACCCCAATCGTGATGTATGAATGTTAGTGTGAGAAAAACGCACTTAATTTGTGTTACTTTCAAGTCACGAGGGAAGCATGTGCTCCTGTTTATAGTGTGCTTTTGTGGGATCATATCATTTTTCTTTCTCCTTATTTTATATATATTATTCTCGTGTATATTTTTTATTTTAGCATCAAAATTAATTTAGAAAATAAAAAAAATATTTTTTATACTATAAAAAAATAAAATAAAAAATATACCAACATCAATTTTTTTTTCTCTCTAATTCTTCCTTTGGCACACTTGCGTCCCAATGCGCCTTGTCAGAACATCACTACACGTAACCTCATGTATCTCTTATATTAATATGCCAACCCATCATTTTCACTACCTTCTCAACCTCACTAATAATTTGTTACATAACTTCATAATTAATTAACTCATGCTTTCAATTATTTTGTCCTTTCTGTATTAATATTTTTGTTTAGTTATCAGTTTGGTCACAAGAATTCAAATTGCCTAGTTTGTTGCATTTGTAATTATAGTGTAATGTCAATTTATTATATCTTAGCAACATATATATAGCAATATGTCAAGGTCATGTATGTCAAGAGAAAAATAAAGAAAAAGAAAAATAATTACTAATCTAATTATATAGTAAATATAAAACAAATATTATATAAAAGAAAAATCAGCTATCAATTAACTATTGTATATAAAAATACGTAGGTGTCTCATAAAAATTAAATATGTGACGGATTATTTAGTTAAAAAAAAATAAGTGAATTAAAAATATATAAATATATAGTAACTGATTTTTAGTATATATATGTATTATTATTTTTTGAAGATGAAGATTACATGCCTTGTCTGTTTTAAAAGTATCAATACCTAATACCTAATTAGAGGTTAATGATAGAGTCTTGTATTAAGATATATAAAACTTATAGATAAGCACTTTAATTATTATTTGACCTTTTAATTTCATCACATGATTTTGTCAAAGACAAGAGAGGGAGGAAATTAAAAAAAGTGGCTATATAGTGCAAGTACGACTATAGTGGTGATCTGTTAAGCATACCTTAAAAGTTAGATTGCAGTTTAAAATTAAACAAATAATGGGATTGAGAAAGAAAATTAAATAAGGGATAAAAAGGGAATTAATTGAGTTTATACAAAAGTATTGAACATATAATTATGGAAAAAAATTATTTTATACTTTGATTCTGATTACATTATTGTAGGATAAGCGCATGTATAATTATAATTATTATATACATTGAGTTGCTTATCATATTCTTGCCCTGTATATTAATTTCTCAACTTTTATTAATTCTATTCATCACTTTTATTTATATGCACTTGTTAACAAATATTTTGATGAGTCTATCAATTTTCATATGTGAGTGTTTGAAATAATAAAAAAAAGAAATCTTGGCTTTTGTTTATAAATCAAATATTATGTTTAAAATAATTTATACAAATTAAATAATAAGATTTGAATTGATTTTAGAATTAACTATATATCATATTTAACTTGTTGTCTATTAAACTATTATTGAAATAAAAAGTAATTTTAATTAATTTACTAAACTAATAATTTATATTTTTAAATTAGTTATGTTTTGTAAGAGGTTTTGTTTTGTTTAAACATCAATTATTACCAAATTAAATCACTACTTCTTCTATATACATGAAAACAATCACTTCTTATTATTCCATGAGAATCAAATCAAATTATTTATAATTTTTAAAATATTTTTAGTACATACATTTTAATTGACAAATCAAGTCAATTTGAACTTTATAGTCAATTATTGTTTTTAAATACATTCCTATATATATTAAACTTTACATGAGGTATCAAAAAGCTACACTAGCTAGCACATACAAAAGGAAAAGAAAGAGGAGAGAGTATTTTAAGTTCATGAGAGGGATAAAAATAGAAGCTTATACTATACATAGATACATACATACATATAATGGACTTTTGCCTAAAACCTACCTAACCAAAACTTATTATCATTTCTTAGAATGACGAAATATGTATGTCCGGTGCGTGCCTTATAGTTATATAGTGATGACTACCCTAATATAAGGGGGAACAAAAAGTATGAACGGAAAAGGATAATAATAATAATAATAAATACAGGAAATTAAATTTTAGTTAGTTAATATTAGTATTTTTTAATTCTAAAATTCTTATTTTTTGAGAATTTAGAATTTAAAATTTAAAAAATAAAAAATTTATGATTTAGGATCTAAAGGTTAACATAAATAAAATAATTTTGACTAAAAAAAATAGTGTCTTAGTATTATCCAAATAATAATAATAATAATAAAGGCAAGGCACTAAGACATATAGCTAGAAAACTAGGCCATGGTTTGTAATTTAGTGAAAAAGCAAGCGTACTATTTTATTTAATTATAATTAATTATATAGGCACTTATTTTCCGTTGATGGTAGCATGAAGCACGCAGTCGAAAAAGATGTCCACATGCATTCTCTGGAGAAAGTGCATTATATATATCGTTCTTGGTGTTGCCAATAAGGAATAATAAAGAGTCACATACATACATCAATTTTATTGAAACTGAAATTGTTGTTGAGAAAGAGAGAACGCAAGCTAATAAGGTAAGGAAGAGTGTTGTATTAAATAAAGAGAAAATGGAATGGAGAAAGTGCTATTTGGATGTGATACTGGTGCCATTGGGGTTGATAGTGAGCATTGGGTACCATATGTGGCTGTGGCACAAGGTCAGGACTCACCCTCACACCACCATCATTGGCATCAACTCTAGTGCCCGTAGGAATTGGGTTAATACCATGTTGAAGGTAATCTTATTTTCTTCGTTTTATACAATAATATTCTCTCAATTTTTCCTCATCTTTCAACGACTATATATCAATGTATGTCTTTTTTTTTATACATTTATGGACTATTTATTTTGTCATGATTAATCTTATTTTTCATGCTGAGGGAGAGTGGCAATGGTCACTGCTCCAAAGCTTTCAAGTTATTTGTATTTTCTTTTTATTTTAAACATTTTTACTCTTCTGTGTTACTCGAATCCATAACCTCTTAGGTGAATATGGATAGACTATACCATTTGAGTTATAACTTATTGGCTATTATATTTTGGCCTCTTAAAAACTCTTTTTCTAATAAAATGATCATTTAAATGAAAGAAATGGCATCACAATAACTCCCTCATTTTTTTTTTAAAAAAGCTTCATCTAGCAAAATCTCTGGTTAAGTGGCAAGTCTTTGTTAAACAGGTAGGTTAATCTTTGAGAGTATGATATTGTTTCTTTTCTTTTTAAGATAATTTAATTTTCTCTTTTGTCAAAAACAAAAATTTGTTATTTACTCCATAAATGAACATGAAACAAAGTTTATTTGTCTAGATCAGTCAGAACTGGTTGAACAACAATTTATAATACTAGCAAATTACATGTGCCAACCCTTGTAAAGTATAGCATCATTATATTCTTTCTTTTTCACCACTTATATTAGCTATAAACTGGTCTTGGGATTTTAACCATTATGTCCGGGTTAAATAAAAAGAAAATAATGGAGGTAAGAGAAATAATCATATTATACTTATAAAAATTTGGTAATATTAGAAACACAAAAAAATAGTCAGAATTTTTTTTATTATTTTTAACTATTTTTTTTATTATCAAACGTTTTTTTATAAAAATCATATGTGTCTTAAACATATTTTCACTTTTTTATTTATAATTAATTAATTCATTTAATTTCCTTAACTCAATTCATTCTTTAATTTTAGAATATCCAATTTCACATTCTTCTAGCCACAACTAATTAATTATAGTTTGATCAATTTGCATGTGCAACATCAATGCATTTCAAAGATGGGAAGAAAAAACATCTTTGAATTATTATGCTCCATTGTTCCTAACTAGTGCTTACAATATTTACAATCTAAATTTCTTTTTGAAGTGAAACAGATATCCACTAAAATTTTATCCTCACCATATATATCTATGTTTATATTCACATTCCCTCATTATTATTATTCTCATTTTCTTTAGTGCGTTATGACTAACATTTTTTTATTGTCCCCTAGAATTAATTCACCTTAGTCATTGGTATAATACTAGATCTTCCAATATAAAAAAAGTGTCCTAGGATAGGAAGAGAGAAAAGAGGGCACTTATCTGGCTTTTGCAGCATTATTTGACACACAACAAACATCTCATCATACTATATCTTATCGCATTTGATGCAACAAAATCAGGCATATCCCTAAAAGAATATCAAAAGTGTTCTTTCATCTTTCCTAAAAATATTCTTGTATATTTCTTGGAAAAAATTAATACACATTTTAAAAATAATTAAATGGAATTAAAATAAATAATTATTATATTTATTTTTAAAATATATTAAATATATGAATAAATTATCATTTTTTATCTATGAATATTTAGAATACTAGTAAATTTATTTATGAATAAATGAGACTAGTTTTATTAATGTCTACGTGATAAAATATCTAAATATTAATTTTATTTATGAGTAAATTTGTTAATATTTTAAATATTTTATAAGTAGAATGATAGTTTGCTTATTTTTTATGAATACAAATTGATTTTATTAATCCATAAATAAATTTTCTTTTTTAATTTTTATTAATAAAATTGATAATTCACTTATTCTAAGAATGTACAAGTATTTATGGTTCTTTCGTATGGGTAAAGCAAATACACACTACTAGTAGTAGTGATTTACTGTCTCATTCCATTATGCATGCATGTTACATGTTTGTCTTTCAATAGTCTTAATTTGTGGCCCAATGAATTTGAGCAAATTAAAAGTGCATGCTTCATCATTGTGCAAATAGAAAGCAGTTTTGATAATGTATAATAAGGCAACTGAAAATCAATTCTATAAAACAATTCCTTCAATTTTTAACATCTTTATTTATTTTACAAAAAATAATTATATTATTAAAAATACTATTCGTACACTAAAACCAATCACTAAATTCAGTTACTAATGTATTTGTATATAAATACATGTGTAGTTTAATTTATTTTTAATATATCTTTATATTTTAATATATATTTTATATTGGTAACTGACTTTAATGATTAATTTTAATATATACGTAGTATATATATATATATATATATCAAAAATATTATTTATATACTAAAATTAGCCACTAAAATCAGCCACCAATATATTTGTATAAATACATGCGTAGTTTAATTTATTTTTAATGTGTATTTATATTTTAGCATATATTTTATACTAATAATTGATTTTAGTGGCTGATTTTGGTGTACACATAATATAACTCTATGTATATACTTAATGCAAAATGTCAAATGCTATTTTAACTGTGAATGGTCTACACTATTGATAGAGATTAATTATCTATTCTCACTATTTTAATTATTTGTGTAAAATTTTACGAAGAATGTTAGAGGGTCAGCAATTTTTGTGATTTGTAACCATCAAATAGCCATCAACGATGGTTTTAATGGTGTGAGATTGGTGTGAGATTTTATTCAATGGCTCACTTTTCTTTGCTGGTTATATGCTGGCCAAAATTTAACAAAGTTGTTGGCCTCCTAGACTTTTCCAAATTTTATTACATTTCTAATACATGTAAGTTTAATAGTTAAAAATCGTTAAATAATAATTTAGTTAAATATATTAAATTATTTAATTTTAATTATTTAATTGTGGTAGGACAATGACAAGAAAAACATATTGGCCGTACAATCACTCCGGAACACAATAATGGGTTCAACCCTAATGGCCACAACCTCCATCCTCCTCTGCTCCGGCCTAGCGGCCGTGATAAGCAGCACCTACAGCGTCAAAAAGCCGCTGAACGACGCGGTGTACGGCGCGCACGGCGAGTTCATGGTAGCTTTGAAATACGTGACGCTGCTGACTCTCTTCCTCTTCTCATTCTTTTGCCACTCCCTGTCCATAAGGTTCATAAACCAAGTAAACATCCTAATCAACATTCCTCAGGATCCAATGTCTCTTGTGACTCCAGAATACATAAGTGAGATATTGGAGAGAGGGTTTATGTTGAACACGGTTGGGAACAGGATTTTCTACGGTGCACTACCTCTTTTGCTCTGGATATTTGGTCCTGTGCTGGTCTTCCTGTGCACCATCACTATGGTTCCAGTGCTATACAATCTTGACATTGTGTTTACTACTGCCAAGGGAAAGATGCTCAACGCCAATCAAAACGGAGATTTTGTATGAAATTATTATATATCTATGTTTCTATATATGTACAATCTTAATTATAATAATAAACATTATTATGTGAACTCCAAACTTTTTGTTACTTTGAATTCTTCTTAAGAACGAAATCAATATGTGACTTCTAAATTAAAAGATGTCAATTGTCTACAAAATTGTCCTATATAAAAAAAATGAAATTATCATATAACTAAGGGAAAATGGTAGGAAAATATAAAGCTAGGGATCAGAATTAATTAGGATATTATATTCTTAGTGAATATTATTTTGGTGATTTATTCTATGAGTTAAATTTTGACGTACTGGTAGTGTAAAATATTTTATACCGTTGTATAATTACATTCGTATTTTTAAATGACCATTTACACGATTAATAAAAATAATAGTTATTTTTAATAACGTAGCGTTATGTGATTAGATGCACGTATAAAAATATTTTACTAACGGTGTATCAAAATTAAATTCTTATTTTATATATCTATTTTTGACAACATAAGTAGTTAGTCCATTTTTTTTAATTGGATTATAAATTAAAATATTTTATAAACGATTCATCGCCCACTTAATAAGCTTTATGGTTGATGAGATTTTGATCCAGAAAGTGGGTTGGGAATAATTAAAAATGCCTATATATGACACGCGGTGCATGCATGATTTTGAATTGCTATATTGTTTGTTTTGTATGTGTGTGTAGTGTGACCCCTAAACTTAGTTTCTTATCGCTAATTAGATGGCATAATTAAGTGCAACATCTTAACTGACATTTCGTTAGCCTCAAGGGACAAGGTGTAGTAAGTAGTAACCCCACCTTAATTTCAAATAATAATACATTATTTTCGAAAATTAAAATTAGATGAAAATGGTTGTGAGAATAAAGGAAGAATAAGAGTAATTTTAAAAAGTAAAATAAATGAGTTTTAATAGGAGAGAACTTAAAATGTTTAGTAAAGAGTTTTTGTCGGAGAATTTTATTTTTATTCGTTGAAGTTATAGCATAGAGATACTATATATATCTAGAATTGTAATTGAAGTCAATAACAATAACAATATCCTTATTCACATCATCTTATAGAGTTAGTTAGAAGAAATTTTTTATATTATTTTTCCTCCTTACAAAATATATAGCGAGTGCATTATTGTAAGTAGTGTTCAATTTCATATTACTTTGTATCTATTAGAAGTCAAAATTTCATTATAGACTCAACAATTGATATCAAGAGCCAACGTTATATTATTCATTATTTGCGTGGTAAAATTCAATTTTGAATATAATTAATAGCTTCTACTAGTGGTAATGTCAAAGTAGGTAAATATGAAATCGAAAAGTTTAATAGAAAAAATGATTTTTTTTAATTGGAGGATGCAGATAAAAAATCTGCTTATATCACAAAAATTACACAAGGCACTGGCAGGAAAAGAAAAAAAGTCGGAGGAAATGAAAGATGAGGATTGGGAAGAATTAGATCTTGAGGCGCGGGCTACAATAATCTTCTGCCTTGGCCCTTGAGAGGGATGTTGCTTTTTTGGTAAATGAAGAAGCAACTGCAGTAGGCGTTTGGACAAAGTTAGAGAGTAACTTCATAACGAAAACTCTAACTAACAGGATCTACTTAAAATCCAAATTGTATACATGCAAGATGGAACAAGGTACCTGAATCCGAGAATATATCAATAAGTTTGATAGGATTATATTAAACTTAAAGGATATAGATGTGAAGGTTGATGATGAGGATCAGACACTCATATTGTTACTTTCATTACCAAAGTCCTATGAAAATCTGGTGCAGACGTTGATGCTGGTGGGTGACACTCTGACACTCCAAAAGGTAATAAGTGTGGAAAGTCTAGGCCAAAATCTAGACCTCACGCGGAGAGAACATGCTTTAAATGTGGGGAGCCTGGACATTTCAAAGCAAATTGTCCAAATAAGAAGATAACTTTCAAGAAATAGAACAATGACAACGCAAAAGAAAAGCAAGAAGCAAGTTACGTCTCAAATGATGAGGAGGACTGTTATTCTGTGACAGAACAATCTTATGAAATCTTTGATAAGTGGATTCTTGATTCAGAAGTATCTCACCATATGTGTCTAAATAGAAAGTGGTTTACTACCTATCAAAGCATAAATGGTGGCACAGTTTTAATGGGCAATGAACATGCTTGTAAAACTGTGGAGTTGGGTACTATAAGAATCAAGATGCATGATGAAATAGTAAGAACCTTAAAGGATGTGAGACATATTCTAGACTTGTGAAAAAATCTTATCTCCATAGGTTTGTTGGAGAAAAATGGTTGCAAAATAGTTGCGAAAAATGGGGTACTAAAAGTTGTTCGTGGTTCTTTGGTAGTGATGAAGGGAGTTCGTCACGGTAATCTTTATTCTCTTTTGGGGACAACATTCACAGGTGAGTTAGGAGTTAGAATCGGTGAAAGTAGAGATCAAACAAATTACACAAAAATATGATACATGCGGCTTGGACATATGTCAGAGAAAGGTCTATCATTGCTTTGTGGACAAGGTTTGTTGAAGAATATGAAGAAACCACAAATAGAATTTCGTGAGTATTGCGTGTATGAAAAGGCACACAGGGTGAAGCTTTCTACAAGAAAGCACAAAAGCAGATGGTTGTTAGACTACGTACATACTAATGTTTAGGGCCCATCTAAAGTTACTTCTAAGGGTGGTTCCAGGTATTTTGTTACTTTTGTTGATAATTATTTCAGGTATATTTGGGTTTACTTCCTCAAGCATAAGAATGAGGTATTCGACACTTTTAAGCGATGGAGAGCAATGTTTGAAAATCGAACAGGTAAAAAGCTGAAAATTCTACGATCAGATAATGACACAGAGTACACAGATGGGGCTTTCAAGGAGTTCTGTGATCGAGAAGGCATTGTGAGACATTGGACAGTTAGAGAAACACCACAACAGAATGGAGTCGCTGAACGACTGAATCGTACGCTACTTGAGAAGGCATGGTTTAATTTATTTGATCCAGAAAGTGGGTTGGGAATAATTAAAAATGCCTATATATGACACGCGGTGCATGCATGATTTTGAATTGCTATATTGTTTGTTCTGTATGTGTGTGTAGTGTGCCCCCTAAACTTAGTTTCTTATCGCTAATTAGATGGCTTAATTAAGTGCAACATCTTAACTGACATTTCGTTAGCCTCAAGGGACAAGGTGTAGTAAGTAGTAACCCCAGCTTAATTTCAAATAATAATACATTATTCTCAAAAATTAAAATTAGATGAAAATGGTTGTGAGAATAAAGGAAGAATAAGAGTAATTTTAAAAAGTAAAATAAATGAGTTTTAATAGGAGAGAACTTAAAATGTTTAGTAAAGAATTTTTGTCGAAAAATTTTATTTTTATTCGTTGAAGTTATAGTATAGAGATACTATATATATCTAGAATTGTATTGAAGTCAATAACAATAACAATATCCTTATTCACATCATCTTATAGAGTTAGTTAGAAGAAATCTTTTATATTATTTTTCCTCCTTACAAAATATGTAGCGAGTGCATTATTGTAAGTAGTGTTCAATTTCATATTACTTTGTATCTATTAGAAGTCAAAATTCCGTTATAGACTTAACAATTGATATCAAGAGCCAACGTTATATTATTCATTATTTGTGTGGTAAAATTCAATTTTGAATATAATTAATGGCTTCTACTAGTAGTAATGTCAAAGTAGGTAAATATAAAATCGAGAAGTTTAATAGAAAAAATAATTTTTTTTATTGGAGGATGCAGATGAAAAATCTGCTTATATCACAAAAATTACACAAGGCACTGGCAGGAAAAGAAAAAAAGTCGAAGAAAATGAAAGATGAGGATTGGGAAGAATTAGATCTTGAGGCGCGGGCTGCAATAATCTTATGCCTTGGCCCTTGAGAGGATGTTGCTTTTTTGGTAAATGAAGAAGCAACTGCAGTAGGCGTTTGGGCAAAGTTAGAGAGTAACTTCATGACGAAAACTCTAACTAACAGTATCTACTTAAAATCCAAATTGTATACATGCAAGATGGAACAAGGTACCCGAATCCGAGAATATATCAATAAGTTTGATAGGATTATATTAAATTTAAAGGATATAGATGTGAAGGTTGATGATGAGTAGGGGTGTTCATGATTCAGTTTTTTTCATAAACTGAACTGAAACTGCACTAAACCATTTTAAATGGTTTAGAAACTGAACCAAACTACTTTGTCAAATAAAAAACTGGTTTTAAACCAGTTTACAATACAGTGCACCAGTTTAAACCAGTTCATAAAAATAAAACCAGTTTTAATAGAAAAAACCAGTTTAAACTGGTTTATAGGCTAAAACTAGTTTTAACTTTTAACATATATAAAATTAGTTTTTACATTTTCTCTCTCTCCCTCTCCCTCTCTCTCCCTCTCTCCCTCTCTCTCTCTCTCTCTCTCTCTCTCCCCTCTCCCCCCCCCCTCTCTCTCTCTCTCCTTCCCTTCTCCCTCTCTCCCACTCTCTCTCTCCTTCTCTCCCTCTCTCCCGCTACTCTCTCTATCTCCCTTCTCTCCCTCTCTCTCCTTTTCCTCTTCCTCTCTCTCTTCTTCTCTCCTTCTCTCTCCCTTCTTTCTCTCTCTCCCTCCTCTCTCTCTTTTCCTTCTCTCTCTCTCTCTCCTCTCTTTGTCTTTCTCTCTCTCCCTCTCTCTCTCTCTCCTTTTCTCCCTCTCTATCCCTTTCTCTCATTCTCTCTCTCCCCTATCCCTCTTCCTCTCTCTCTCTCTCCCTCTTCTCCTTTTCTCTCCCCATCCTCTCTCTTTCTCTCCCTCTCTTTCTTACTCTCTCTCTCTCTCTCCCTCTATCTCTCTCTTTCTCCCCCTCTCTCTCCCTCTTCTCTCTCTCTCTCTCTTTTTCTCTCTCTCCCTTTTTCTCTTTTCTTCCCCTCTTCCTCTCTTTCTCCTCTTTCGTCCTTCTTGACTTGACTCCCTTGACAAGCTGCAAGGCGGATAAAGTGGGAATACTAGTCTTCACATTAAGACTTGGAATCATGCCTAGTCTTCATTCATCCATGATGCCTAAGGTGCCTAAATATGGCGTAGGGATGGCTTTGGTTTGGTATCCAAGAACTAGATCCTATCCCTAAGACGACCTTGAAATCATCTAGGGGCGCCACAGTCTCCCTCTCTCTCCCTCCTTTCTCTCTATCTTCTTCTCTCCCTTTCTCTCTCTCCTTCCCCTCTCACTCTTCCTCTTCTCTCTCTCGCCCTTTTTCTCCCCTTCCCCTCTCTTTGCCTTCCTCTCTCTCTCTCTCTCTCTCTCTCTTTTCCTTTTCTCTTTCTCTCCCTCTCTCTTCCCCTCCTATCTCTCTCCACAGCCCCTCTTTCTCCCCCTCCCCTTTCTTTCTCTCTCCCTTTTCTCCCTCTATCCCTTTCTCTCACTCTCTCCCCTATCTCTCTTCCCCTCTATCTCTCTCTTCTTCTCTCTCCTTTTCTCTTCCCCTCCTCTCTCTCTCTCTCCCTCTCTCTTTCTCTCTATCTTTGTCACTTTCTCTCCCTCTCTCTCTTCCTCTTTCTTTCTTTTGTGCTCTTTCTCCCCATCCCTTCTCTCTCTCCTCCTCATTGATGAACGAATTTTTGCTAGTAAAGAATTTCACAAATATATTCTCATTGAAAGTATAGTTTCTAAACCAACAAAGAATCTTTTCGTATAAATAAATTTGGTTGTCACTTAAGCAAACCCAATAAAAATAAATCGAAGTATTTAAACCTCGGGTCATCTCTCAAGGAATTGCAGGGAGGTGTAGTTATTATTGGTTATGGGATTGTATCTTTTTGGGTTTTGAAATAATGAACAGGAAAAGTAAATTGCAAGAATTAAAATAATAACTAATAAAGCTCTTAGCAAGGTATGAGAACTGGACGTCCTATCCTAGTTATCCTTATCAATTGTGATGAGAATTGTTCATTGCTCCCACTTAGTTCACCCTTACTAAATAAAGGAAAGTCAAGTGGACTAATCAATTTGATTCCTCAAGTCCTAGTCAACTCCTAAGGGAAGACTAGCTTTAGAGGGATCCAAACTAACAAGCAAATTCTAATTATCAATCAACAAGGAGTTTGATAACTCAAGTGTCTCTAGTTAATCAATTCAAGCTAAGAATGTAAAAATTTAAATTAAAATCATAAATACGAAATACCTCAAATTGCATTAAAGAAAATCAAATTAAACATGAGAATTCATAAACCAAATAGAAACATAAAGTAATCAATACGGGAAATAGATAAAGTAGAATACTAAGACAAATAAAAGTAGAAAAGAAACTAAATTAAAGGAACATTGAACCTGGAATTGAGAAGAAATAAAACTAAAACTAAGAGAAACCCTAAGACCTAGAGAGAGGAGAGAGCCTCTCTCTCTAGAAACTACCTCTAAACCTAAAATTATGTGAATGAAAGTATGATTACGGATGTCCCCTGAGTCTCTGCAGGTCGCGCATGTCACGCGTACGCGTCAGTCACACGTACGCACCGCTGGTCATCTTCACGTATCACGCGTACGCATCAGGCACGCGCACGCATCGCTGTAAATTTCTCCAAATCGCGCGCACGCATGAGCCATGCGTGCGCGTCAATGCTCGCTGGTTATCTCCTTAGTTTCTTGTGTTCCTTCTATTTTTGCAACCTTCCTCTCCATCCTCTAAGCCATTCCTGCCCTATAAAGCCTGAAACACTTAACACACGGATCACAGCATCGAATGGTAAAAATGGGAATTAAAATACACAAATTAAAGGCTTAGGAAGCAAGTTTTCAATCATAGAACAAAACTAGGAAGGAATTGTAAAATCATGCAAATAGTATGAATAAGTGTGTAAAGACTTGATAAAAGTCACTCAAATCAGCACCAGATAAACCATAAAATAGTGGTTTATCACTCATCTCTCTCTTTTTTCTATCTCTCCTTCTTCCCTCTTTTTTCCTCTTTTCTCTATCCCTTCTTCTCTTTGTTGTTTTGGAAAAAAGAGGGAGAGAGAGAAGAGGGATATAGAGTGAGAGAAGGTTGAAAGAGAAAGAGAAAAGAGAGAAAAGAAGGGAAGAAAGAGGAGAAAGAGAGAAATG